>NC_085004.1:5906821-6206821 GCF_963854185.1 Sardina pilchardus
CACTCTTTTAACATGGCCCTGTCAATTAATGTAAAAGGCTTCCATTTGCTGATTGGTCCTACTACCATTTGAAGACATAATGCTGAGATTGTTGAGGGAATAGTTCTGTAATGTTGGCTGAATGCTGTAATCATATGGAGCCTTTGATTGAGACAGGCATGTGCTGTAACTGCTATGGTGGGGGTCATGGAGACACACAGTCACCCTGCTAATGTGTAGGGAGGCAAACAACAAAAAGACAGCATTCTGTCCTGGTGCTTTCATCTTTTCATCTTAATATGCGCTCATCTAACATCTGAAAGCCAGGCAGTATATCATCATTGTGCCTGTCAGGAAGTCCTTTCAGTGCTAAATAGAGTTTCTTTTGTACTAACAGAAGCCCGGGTACAGAAAGCACAGAATATCAGTGAACATCAAAGCATCCACATGCCTCGAGTTCACCACAATGACTTCTCTCCAAGTCTTTTTTCCCTGCAAAAGGTGCAAACATCACTTGGGTTAGTCTAGCAGAGTCAACACGGAGTCCTTTTGTTGATGTTATTTCCTGCTGTTTGCCTTTTGGGATGAGTCCCATTGTGTGTGTTGTCAGTGTGTTGGTCTGACGAAGGGCTTTGATGTCATTCTGTTGTCTCCCACACAACCCAGTGGTCCAGCACTGACTCTCACAACTGAGTTTTGTCAGACAAGAAAATCAAATATTGTAGAAAAATAAAAGTTACATACGATATGTACACAACTGAAGACAGTGTGGGCCAATTGCTCTGTCAGTTAGCATTGCGCTAGCTGTGCTACGCTTTAAAACCGTGCTCCTTAAAACGGAGGTTTTGGAGTTTAACACGCAGCTGCGCACAAAGTTGAACGTGATTGCTGTGTAACAAAGGAGACAGGATCAGCTGGTTCCTAGTTAAACTGGGGTTAAACCATAGATATATATAGAACCCTAGATACCCCATTGTCCGTGAGTTCTATTAGGTGGAATGCGTCAACGCGGCCGCCATATTGGTGGGGACAACATTCCCCGTGAATGAATAGAAGTGAATAAGGTGTGGGCAGGTATTATGAGCTAAAAAAAAAGCCCTAAAAGTAAGAAATCTCTACAAATTGTTTTTTGAGTGATAATATAGGCCTACATTTAGGGAGAGACAGCAATATGTCAAAAATAAAAATAAAAATTGTATTAAATAAAAAAATTGGTGCTTTGTAGTGTAGCCAAGGCTTATATGTGAATGAAAGAAATAGGCATAGTCTACCGCAGGCTGTATCATCTGCACCCGCAATAATCCACGAGGCAATGTTTTTTTTTCCTTCAGCAACTGATATCCACACCCGCCCGCTACCCATCATCATTCATTACAGTAGCTTAATCTATATACGGGCATAGGCTATACCAGTCGCTTGCCGTCAAAGCCCAAGTCAAATCAGTGAAACATGAAACTCTATCTGGTCCAACTTGCATATAGGCCTATCTAGTCATTTTTAATAATTTGTTTTAGTTACTGCAACTTGCAACTGCAAAAAAGTTGGGTGGCATACAGTGGCCCAGGACTCATTGGATCTCAAACCGAAAGCAACCTCCGATGTGAGCCAGGCCTGTCTTTTTGAAAATAAGATGCGCTTCAATGGAGCTCTAGAAGCCAAAGTTTCAACTTTTTCGTTAGAAAGCAATTTAATTTGAATAATGAACTGCCTTTGAATGAAGTTTGATCGGACTGTAAGTTGTCAGAAGAAAGTTTCAAGACGTTAAGACACGCACGTTTGCTCTGTGGAAGTATAAGAGCGGTGCATTTTTTTTTTTTTTTCAAGGATACCTTGATACCTCACGAAGCCTATGGTTGTTTGTGTGTTCTTATTTGTCCTTTTTTACCTATAATTATTAGAGGGGTTGTATCTCTATTGAAATTCACAAGCTTCTTCTAATGAAACATGATTGGTGAAGCATTAAGTATCCCCCTTATTGCAGTTCCCAATATCGGTCCAAACATTTAGCATAATCAAACGGTCCAAGAGTAAATTAAACCCCAAATATAAAACCTTCTGCTTTTGATAGCCTACTGGTATGCCGCTCCAAAAGAAATGTCTCACCAAACGCACGTAGGCAGAGAATTCGCCTAAGACAGGGCATAATTTGAGGCGTAGGCCTAGGCCCTAGGCAATGTCCTGTCAACCTAGCCTATCTTCTTGTCTCTATTGAAGTTGCATTTCGTGTGTTTACAACACTGACATGTTCCGTGTGCGGATATAGGGAGGCTTCCAGGCTATAAGAACTTTTACCGTTTCTGTGCATCGGCGCAGACTACGATGCGACAGCTGTTTTCACGGTAAGCGTAGGCCTATGCTCCTGTCTCTAAATAGGTATAGACCTACTTGCTAAGTCACTCGATTTTCTGTAATAAATGCAGCCTGTAGCCTAGGCTAATTCAGAAAACCCAGACCGGTCGTGGCATCAGTATCGCTTTTAAAACGCGACAGTGTAGCGTGAAAGGGAGAATTAATGCCTGTTGCGGGCTATTTAATTTGCAGCGTATGCTATATGGCAGACAGGCTTTGTGAGGGCACTCTACGGACCAGCTGCATCTTTAGTAGCATCCAGCAATAAGCATCGTTAAATACAACAATTCAGCAAGATAGATTTGGCCAAAGGTGGGCCGCCTGCCCTGCACTCGTGGACCCGGAGGTTAGGCTACCCCTCCACCCCGCTTAGCCCCCCGTAGCATAGCATTACGCCATCAGAGAAAAAATGTTGGACTGAGTGAAGCACCACGATTACAAGCTTTATTTGAATTGTTTGTACAGTTCCCGTAGCCACCCTTCAGAGCAGGACTGGATAATCCTACATTTCTATAGCAGTAACAGATTTCCCACACTGATTGGAGAGTATAGCCAACACGTTTCGTGAGAGTAGGTGTAACGATCGGGCACCAATGATCTCACTCTGCAAACAGATCATAAACTGCTCTGTGTATGCTAACACCGTGCTAGATGCATGCATATTGCTTGCATAATAGTGTGCACACACCTGCACTTAACTCTGATTTCACTATGCTAGTACGATCGGGCGAATTCTTCCCACGACACCAAAAGTAACGACATTAAGTTACATTAAGTTAGCCATTCACACATCAAGCTTGCAACGTCGGGAAAGAGTTAATTGTCTTGCCTGAAAAATAAACAAACCCTTAGCACCGGAGGAATACCACGTAGCTGATAGGCTATGCAAAACAGTAGGCTAATGCAAACGTTGTTATAGCGATACGTGTCTGGAGAACCTCTGGAAGTGTTTTTACCCTGCCTTTTTAAAGAAGACAACACTCAGAGAAATTACGCAAAGTAGCAATTTTGGTTAGCGGATTATGTGTGCCATCACAGCTAACAACACTATCGAAGGTTGTCCCTAATAGGCGCAGACAATTAATTGATTATTAAAGACAATAACCATTGTTTCACAGCTATAAAGGCTACTGCAATATGGATGGTATTAACAATTATGAAGATCATTGGGAAGACAAGATATACGGTTATTATGTTGTTATACTACTGCTAGCATAAAGTAGCCTAGGCTTGAACATACAGTAGCACCAGTGAGACATAACGGCTAATGGTTCATATGTTGTAATGTATGATGTATAATGTATCATAGCCTATTTATATAGCTATCCACGATATTCCGCAGCCAACAATGGGGGTCGCCATGACACCGAGACGGTTTTCTATTTCCGGCGAAGCTGCATTGTATCTGTTTTAACGTGACGGTTTACGGTGCTTAACATATCATAACGCATATAAAAGTCAACTTTTCTATTTTATATCGGTTATATGTGATGCAGTATATACATGCTGAGGGTAGAATTGTCAACATTTCAAAAGAAATCTAAGTTGAGGCATAACCTAGTTTGCTATGGAGAACGCACATGTTAACAGAATGAACGGAAGTTGAAAACAGTATCGTAACCATCGCAACGATACATATTTCCGGGTTGAGGAAAGAGGTGAATATAAGGGAGAAAATATGGTTTTACCGGTGGAAAGTGATTCGGGTCTGCAACGATCGCCAATTTGAGCAACCCCAGGCAGCCCAGAAAGCAGGCATTGTAATATTATGTTAGGCTATTGTTTTGACAGCTACTAACTGCCGTTCATTTTTTCAACTGAATGTCCCCACCAATATGGCGGCAACGTAGACGTACGTTCTGGACCCCATTGTGGTATCTAGGTTTCTATATGTATCTATGGGTTAAACTGCCTGGAAGCCGGAAGTACGCTGTTTCGAGTTTTACCCCAGCAGATGCAGTCGTAATTTAACAGTCTTAACGCATTTCAGGATCTTGACGGGATACTTTTGTATGACTCTTGTGGCTAAATGCGCTATAATTGCCAGAACACGTTGGAAATATAAAGTACATTTTAATAAAACGCAAATAATGTTGAAATAGCCTATATCATGAAATAGTCTAGGCTACTTTTGTGGAAATCTGAATCTGCCCTCATCTTATCCAGTAGGCTATGCTATTTAAAACATTAAATCAGTCAGTCAATCAATTGTCACGAATTAAATAGAACACACAGAGGAGCAAAAATAATAGCCTATTAATCGCCACACTTCAGCCCAACTATGGACAAACTATGCAGGGCAATACACCTGCATTCCACTCGTTTTCCATGGCTCCGTGCGCATTCCAGCCTTTACGAATCGATGTGGGTAAGACTCCGTATTTTGTCTGCCTAAACAGGCCTACACCAGGCAAAATGCATCTCTGCGGTTCTAGGCTACATAATGTCACTGTCTTAATGCCTGTGAAATGCATGTTAGTGTAGTGTGTCAGATAGGGGCAGATGTTTTCAAATCATATTACTAAGTAATAACATTCTTTTTTATATAATATTTGCATTTCTGATGTTAACCTACAGCTCTAAACTCTCAAATAGTTTGCGATAACGCATTCACAATGTTGTAGCGAGATGGCCCGGCTGTAGCCTATGCATAATAACTCATCGCTGCAGCCACCAGGCTCAATTTGAAGAAGGGGCTTACTGTGGACACTAACCATTTTGCATAGCATGGTCGAATAAGAATTTACCTTTCATGTTTCATAAGTAGGCCTACCGATAATTAAAAAAAAAAAAAAACTCAATCTAGGCTACGCAATAAGGTTTCACAGCGCACAGTCAATTATGAATGAAAGCGAATCAAAGAGCCTCCCGCAAACAGCGGGTGGAAGTCCCTTTCAACGACATGAAACTTAATAGTGAACCTTCAAATACCCCCCATATGTCAGAGGCCATCAGTCTCAACATTTAGTAACATCACCAAACAGCCCAAAAGTAAATTAAACCCCAAACTAAACCAAAAACTACTGCTTTTAGACTACCGGTGCCGCTACAAAACGCATGTCTCTCTGGTCTCCCAATAAAACGCACATAACAAATAGTTCCTGCCCGGAAGTCTGCCTCAAATAAAGGCCTTTGCTTTGCGCAGCCTAGTAGCCTAAATAAAGACCATAATTGAGGGTTGATGGTACAATACTGTGCGTTAGGCTATTTATTTTATGAACTAGTTCTTTGTTACTTAAGCAACTGCTATCTTGTAGCCTTTATTGTAGCCTTCCAAGATTAGACTAACACGCACTAAATGCGCCCTCTAGTGGGGAATTTGAAATTCCTTGAAGACACAGCAATTGAGATCAAGGTAAAACGCAGCAGCAGGTTAAACCACAGGTGCATATGACACAGCAATGGAGTCGTCACGTGACTTCTTGCGTCACCACCGAGTTTAAAACCGTGTTAAACTCCAAACTAGCGACAGAGCAATTGCCCCTGTGTGTGCAGAAAAAAATCCTAAAGCCTACTAATGCCGTTTTTGTTTTGTGAATATACATTGCGTTGATTCTGAATAACAGAATCAGACACTACCGTACAGCTGATTTAAAATACTATATGCTTATGTGGATGATATGATATGATATGATATGATATGATATTATGATGCAACATCATTCAACAGCATATTTATGAACATTTTGTCAATATAATGTTATGATTCACATTGCAAGGCCCTCTTGCAGATAAATGAACACTGGTAATGCATTTTGGCCACTTCATAAAGTATGAGTGACACTGACGTATCTGCAGTGATCTCTCCTCCTGCCCTTTGAGGCTGAAGAATAATGGAAGCAGACTGACAAGAAGGAGGTGGGGTTCTTCCAGAAGCTATTATCGTTTTATCAATCTCTCAGTTATCTCGGCCGCAAGAGGAGGGAATAAACATTAGTGAAGCTGTAGCAGCACACCTCATTTTCACCTCCTTTCACTCTCTCCTCAAGGGCATTGGACTTTGTCTCGCACCACCTGAAATAGATTTGATTAGAGCACTATCTAATGATCTGACAGTTGATTGAGATGAACGGATACTGTTTGTCCAGACGTCATCGTTGAGCAGTGACAGGCAAATGTTTATGGCTGTCGCGCACACACACAGTTGACCTGTCAGTCAAGTGCCAAACATTGGCAAAATATGTTGAACTAGAAAACAAGGTTTTGTCTGAAATGTACTCAGTTGTGTGTGTGTCTTTGCTATGAGTTCCTGCCTTCGTCACAAATCTACGGTTCTTTCTCCAGGTTTAAAGCTAGCAGGCCCAGAGGAAGTTCAAGAGTGGCAAGAGAGGTATGTCAAAGCAGTATGACTGCATTGCCTAACATGTGAACATATGTGTTAGGCTAAATGAGACTAAACCCATCACATGGTGCAATTTGACCAACTTATGATTCTGATACCATCTTAGATTTTGGGTGTTCGTTTTGGGTTTTCGTATATTATTTGATATTTTATTTTAAAATTCATGTTGATGTATGTTTGCCCATCCCTGGCACTGGTATGTGTAAGGAAGAATTCTAGCAGAATGTTATAGGTGATAAAAAGGGCCAATGCAGCCGAAAACTCGTGGATTGCTCTCAAACTCACTCAAATGAAGGCCACTTGTGCTGCAAGTGTGTATGATATGGTACAATAGTTCTCTTGTTTTTATTGATGACTTGTAAGACAGCTTTGGTCATGTGATTAAGTCCCAGTGTATTTGTTCAATCCATCTTTATTTTAGCACGTCACTGGAAGTGGTAGTACCGTGGCAATCGCCAGCCAAGCAACGCAAATTACACTGCCGCATGGTACACATCTCTGCTTGTCAAGGTCTCCAAAGACAATTCAATTCCGCTCGACATGTGTGAAATGAAATTCGTATAGTCCCTCTGTGTGTGTGTGTGTGTGTGTGTGTGTGTGTGTGTGTGTGTGTGTGTGTGTGTTTGTGTGAGTGAGTGGTGTGTGTGTGTGTGTGTGTGTGTGTGTGTATGTGTGTGTGTGTGTGTGTGTTTTATTCATTCTATATAGTGTATGTAAATGCATGCATGTGAGTCATTTTAAATGTGTGTCCTAAATGTGGGTCCATACATACATCAATGCATGCACTATTGTATTATCTGTACATTTATTTTTGGCAAGTGTAAGTTATATAGGCTATATATATAATTTCAAATTGCATTTAAGTTGTTACTTACTAGAAAAATGGGTGAAGACATTTTGGGTATCACTTTAGTTTAGGAAGCACACATTAACTATCAATAACTCATACAGTATGTGTGTGTATCAGTGGCCAACATGGTCTGTATTAAGCATCTTTGCACAGTTATCAGGTCTTTATTGGACTAGTTCTTATTCTTAATCAACGGGTCATTTATTATTGGTAAATCCTTACAGATCAATACAGAGACTTTAGACTCCTAATACACTATCTGAATATGTGCCTTATATTGTCAGAAGACTAACATATTATGCCATTGCCAATGTATTAGAAGGATACAAGGTGTATTTTTTGATCCCTGCTAAATATCAATAAGCTTAGCTTGAGACCAACCAGCTGCTTATTAAGGATTTACCAAAAACAATTACCTACCCAATAGAGAAATAACTGAACATTGACCTAATACATGTGTCAAGACACTGACCTTAATTAGCATGAAAACATGCACATTACATTTATGTTATGTTGAATTAATGGCTAATGTGTAAAATGCTTTACTTTTGGTTCTTTTCAGCTTTGTCTTCTCCTTTCAACAAGCAGGAGATAGAATCCTGATCTCGAATTAGACATGCCAATGACAGGCTCATCTACAGTCATAACGGCTGCCTACTGCCAATTAAGCTTTCATATAAGGTTACACCTGATGACACTGAACATTTGACTGCTGTTATCCTCACACCTCTCCCCAGTCCATAAAGGTTCATTCTTTCACAAGGATTGTGTTGGCTACCAGGATTCTCTTTTTTCTAAAATGAGCTGTACTGCTGCTGCTGCTGCTGCTGCTGTTACTGCATTTAAACAAGAGCAGTCTGACCTGGATTTTGGAGAGAAAAGGAGGGGTGCTATTTTTATGAAATGGCAAAGAAAGATTGTTTCCGAGAAAGACAGTATCCTCCAGGAGGAAAGAGAGATGTGTAGGGTCAGACAACAGTGAGAGATAGGTGGTGGTGGTGGTGTGGGGGGGTGGGGGGCTCTGTCATACAGGCATCATGCCTCAAAGGCAAGGCAAGTATATTTATAAAGCACATTTCACACACAGACACAACTCAAATACATCACATAAAACAGATAAAATAGCATCCTTCAAAGAATATATCAAATAAAATAAACACATAAAATAAAGACATCATGGAAATACAGGCAGGCTCAACGATGTGTCTCCTCACAATGAACCTGCCATTCAAATGGATTATGGCCAAACCAAGTGAGTGCTGGGTCTGTGAGCACCCAACCCATCCGATGGTAGATGGGCCTTTTTGGAGCACATTACTCCATGGGGCTTCACAAGTCCTCTTTCAGCATTGAGTGAGATGTTTCACAGCACAAAAATACACAATGAAGTGAATATTCCCTGTAGACTCAAAACCCTTTCTGCTGGATGTGAGAACAGTTTTGTCTGAAAGGTGGCTCTCAACTAGAGAGAGAGGCCAGTCAAATAATAACACTGAGCATTTATGTGCAGAGATGTTTATCTTTTTGTCCCTTATTTCTTTTTATCTTGAACAATGTCTGTCGAAACAAGTCTCACCTGTCAATTAGCTTTTGTTTCCCTTTTGTTCTGCTCACAAATCAATACTTAATTTGAGAAATAACGGAGAACAACGCATTATTCTCCCAGTCCCCACAAGCAATTTAACACATCTCAAGGCTAGTCAGAAGACTCATCCAGTTATTTCCAGGCCATTTCTCATTTTTGGTTCACCAAGAAGGCACTGAAATGAACGTAGGAGGCAAACAACTTTGTTCTTGTTCTTGGTCATCCAATTGACAGTAAATCACAGGCTGTAAACAGAAAAATCAACGTTCTCTGACATTCTCTTCAGAACTTGGCTCATGAAAAACCCATCTCCTGAGAGCGAAAGACTTCATGTCACATGGACTGTATGCTCTCGCTCCATATGGTTCCATGCCCAGAATACAACCTTACACCTCGGAAGAGCCAACAATAGTAGACCACCTGAGTCTGCTTCACAGTACTGAGAGTGCTGTTTCTGTGCCGTTACGGTCTAATCTCCTGAAACATTCATCTTGGTCCGCCATCAAAGCCGTCCATTTGACTTACAAATGGCACAGATGGTACAACATTACACTGAGCCAAAGTAGAAGAGTCAGTGCTCACTGTCTTTTCCTCCGCTTGTCTTTTCCAAACCCACTTTTCTTGCGCATTTTCTATATTTTTTTAATCAGCATGAATTAGAGAAATCCCTCCGGCAATGCATAAGTTATTCATAAACACAGGAACTGGATTTGACACCCAGGATTCTAATAAAAAGACAACAGGGACACTTATGTAATGTGGTTAAGTAAGGGTGCAGATACAGAGAGAGAGAGAGACGGGGGGGGGGGGCGCCTGAGGTCTAAAAGCCAAGACTCTGCTCAGAAGTCAAATTAACAAGTCATGTCACCGAGCACAAATATGTTGGGGAGAAAACAAATGTGGCATGTGCACGGCCACACTGACCTGGAATTAATTGTTTCCATTTCTATTTTAACACAATTATGTTTCCTCACAGCTGTCAAAAAATAGATACAGCAAATTACCGATTGTGGTGTCTGTTGTTCACCGTCTGTTGTTAACACAATGCAGATCCTCCTCCCATTTCTCACTTACTGTATGTATTCAGCTCTTTGGGTTTTGGTTTGTATGCTTTTTGTATGTGACTCTACATCAACTCCCACAACACTTGTAGCTTGCCTAAAATGGCTACCAGAATGAATCAGCAGCATTTGATTTCCAGGTGAATCCCAAGAGAAAAGCTGTGCACCAGACAATGGTTTGCATTTACCTCAGCATTCAATTACGTAACATGTGATCTCATAAAGCAGAATCCTATGACAGACGTTCACAGCCCTACATGGGTATATTTCATATAGATACAGTATATTCACTTTAGATAAAAGCACCTGCCTTGGTCATAAACGGTAGTATGTTCAATTCAGTAAAATCAATTCAGAATGGCAGTAATGGTAGAAGTAACACACACTGATGTGTATCTTGACAGCAAATGCCCCCTCATGAGTTTCTCAGATTCTTATGGCTTCTGATGTTTCAAAGATCTAAAGCTAAGACTTGCGTTCCCTCTGAGTGATCAAAGCAAATGACCCTTACAAAGGTTTATAATGCTGTCACAGTTTTATGAGCTGGATGGATACATGTGGACTGGAGGTGATAAACATGGAAGGCTATTGATTTGATTTCTCCCTTTCTTTATACACTCAAGGCCATTTAGATAACGCTTAAATGGAATATTATCAGATGGGTGAACACTCCTGCTCAAAATGGCAATATGGACATTTTGTGGATCTTGATTTGTGCCTGACAGAAGAAAAGGTTATGGATTTCAGTAATAGAGCCCACTCAGTGTAGATTTTATTTTGTTAACAGTCCCAGTCCACACTTTACTGAAATCACATTTCATGCTTAGCGGAAACATATGTAAATATATATATATATATATAAAAAGATGCATGCATCCTAATTGGATTTTCCAGCTTAACAACCTGATAAAAAATATGCCTTTGGTCTTCCGATATGACAAAAGGAGCTTTTCCCCCACCAACGCTCATGCATATAGGCTACTTAGGGGCAGCTGAAGAACATGCTGCTACTGTATCTGCAATCTATACTGTGCTGTTTACTCACAGCATCCGCATTTAGCACAACAAAAACACAGAAGAAATAAATGAGATGCCTCTGGGGTGGCAATATGGAGATGCTCACTACCCTATACTCACTACACTTACTGCACTCTCCCCCCACAATTGTCAAGTATTTATGACTTAATTCCATAATGAGTCTGATGTTTGAGCTGCTTAAAATGAGTCACACAGGCATATACTGTAAGTACCAAGTTCACGGACAGGTTTCCATGGAAACTCATATTTCTTTTAAAATGGAGCACAGTAGGGAAAGGGTAGTGTGTGTGTGTGTGTGTGGGTGGGTGTGTCTTTGTGTGTGTCGGGGGGTGGCAGATAGCCACTGCGTTCAGTACTACTCGCTCATTAAGCTCAGACCTTTCAGGAGGCTGCAGGCCTGGGTGTGATGATGGTGGGAGAAGATGAATGAGATATTGCGACATATGGCCGAGACTTCTTGGATCCTCCTGATGTTCATTCCTATATGTGGGCGCCCTGTGATGTCTGATGTCATTTCCTCCTGTCCTCTAGCAATCACATGTCCAAGACTATTTCAGCGAGTGATGGTCACCTCTGTCCATGTCAGCCTTCACCAGCAGGAAGACATCCATGAATGAGATTGTTATGTACTGCGGCAGTGAACAATACACATGAAGCAACATGAAGAAAAATGAACAAAATGATGACAAAATGACCAAATGGTTATGATGACTGAACATCACCAACTGACACAGCCTTGAGCTATTTTCTTTCATTTTCTTTGTGAAATGTAAATGTATTAATTGTTCATGGCCTTTATTTGAACTGCGTTTTAAAAATGTGAATCTTTTGATTTATGTTAACAACATACATGTATTATTGTTATTAAACTGACTTTTCATTTCAGATTTGTGAGTGTAAATGATGTTTGTATGTGTATGTTACATTTGTATTGTCCATGTGCATTAACATTTAGCTTATGGCATTTTTTTTTTTTTTTGGTTTTGCATGCTCATTTAGGCTCGCTTAAAGGTGCAATAGGTAATAGAATAAGAATAGAATAAGTCTTTAATTGTCCACCTGGGTGGAAAATTGTCTTTGGTTCACCAAAACACAGAATAAACAAACACATTTCTCAATAGATACATTAACTGGACATACAGCAACTGAACATACAGCAACATACAGCAACTGAACATACAGCAACTGGACATACAGCAACTGAACATACAGCGACTGAACATACAGCAACATACAGCAACATACAGCAACTGGACATACAGCAACATACAGCAACTGAACATACAGCAACATACAGCAACTGGACATACAGCAACTGAACATACAGCAACATACAGCAAGGTACAGCAACTGAACATACAGCAACTGGACATACAGCAGAGCAAACATCAATGGTTATAAAATCAGTATAAAATGAAATAAATAAGAGCAGTTATTGCTGTCAGGGGATTCACTTTGAGTTGATTATATTAATGGCATTTGGGATAAAGGATTTTTTGAAAATGCCTTTTGCCAGTGGGACCCTGTAACGCTTGCCAGACTTTAGAAGTTCCAATTGGCTACAAAGGGGATGGGAGGCATCAGCTACTATACTTCTGACTTTCCAATTCAACCTGTCATTATAGAGGTAGGTTAGCTGTTTTTGAGGTTTTCTCACAATTTTGCTTGCCATTGACACAACGCTGTTTACAGTAGTTTAGTCTTACACTTGCTGTTTAAGTGCTCAAACCAAGCAGGGAGGTGGAAGGTTAGGATACTCTCAATATGTGTATCCTAACATTTTACCTTTAACCTGTTGTCTTAAAGGTAAAAGGGTACCCCCAAATAGATGTTTATTTTAGAGCACAGCAATGGGGGCACTACTGTACATACTGCATCTTTAAAAAGAAAACATATATTTTATACAGCACCTGAGCCTCCAGGACCGTAGATGTTACAGTTGAATTCCTGAAATAAACATGACTAGCATCCCTATAGTGTTTGTAAGTGTTTGTTTTCCACACACGTAAACATTTCAGTCACTCCCGCACCCAAAGGTCAGCTAATCCGGACTCCAGGAGGTGTTAAATTAGGAGGATTTCCCCAGGCATCTTTCTGTGCTGAACTGGATTTAACGAGGACATATTTTTTTACCCCAACAATCAATGGACTCCATTACGGGTCAGTCTTGGTCATTGTGGTGGTAACATCCCTTGTGGGAGGCTACAATGGCCTCAATGGATTATTTGGATGCTGTTTATTTTCAGTCCCACCACATGCCCTCTGACTGGAGGCATTGAGGCCCCAATATTGAGACGGAGACTTTATTTACTTGTGCATCTCTTCTAAGGGGTAAACTGTGTTCACTCTCTCTGCTTCTGTCACTTAAGATAGGCAGTTATGACCCTCTGGAGAAACCAATGTGATTTTCTCGATATTGCGTGGTTTGAAAAACACTTTTTTTACTCAGCCTCATGGTATTAAGGGCCTTTCACTTTGATTTATATCATATATTTTTGCTCTTTCCTCGTGAGTAAAAACATATTGTGTAATACGATATAGAAGTTTGATCAAAAGTTTATTTTAAATGGATATGTATTCTAATCTTCACCACATACTGTACTGTAAATACAGATATTGTGGACAACAGCATAATGATGGTGAAGCTACACCTCATGTAATGGAACACTCAGAATCCTCAGTATCTACCAATCACACTCAATCTTATTCCCACACACACAATTGTGCTGCTGTTGTGTTGTCGCTGTTTTCTTGCCTACGGCAGCTGTAAATATGTAGGAATTAATCATTCTGGCAACCGTGTAAACAGACGCTGAAAACTTTCATTATATGTTTTTTTTTTTTTAAATAAAGAAAAAAGTTTGCAGTCAGCATGTCTGTAATTAGGGAGGCTGAAAAAGCTTGGTTTGTTTGCGCTCACCCTGAACACTTTTTTCCCTCTTTGATTTTGTTTACATATATAAATAAATAAACACATATAAATAAATATATAAGTAAATAAACACAGAGGGCCAATTGCTCTGTCAGTTAGCATTGCGCTAGCTGTGCTACGATTTAAAACCGTGTTCCTTAAAACGGAGGTTTTGGAGTTTAACACGCAGCTGCGCACGAAGTTTAACGTGATTGCTGTGTCACAAACGAGACAGGATCAGCTGGTTCCTAGGTAAACTGGGGTTAAACTGCCTGGAAGCCGGAAGTACGCTGTTTCGAGTTTTACCCCAGCAGATGCAGTCGTAATTCAACAGTCTTAACGCATTTCAGGATTTTGACGGGATACTTTTTATGACTCTTGTGGCTAAATGCGCCACAAATGTGCCAAAACACTTTGGAAATGTAAAGTAGGCTACATTTTAATAAAACGCAAATAATGTTGAAATATCTCGATTAAATAGTCTAGGCTACTTTTGTGGAAATCTGAATCTGAAATCTTATCCAGTAGGCTTTGCTATTTATAACATTAAATCAGTCAGTCAATCAATTGTCACGAATTAATTACACGGAGGAGCAAAAATAAGCCTATTCATCGCCACACTTCAGCCCAACTATGGACAAATTGTGCGGGGCACTAAACCCACATTCCATGGCTCCGTGCGCATTCCAGCCTTTACGAATCGATGTGGGACTACGTATTTTGTCAGCCTAAACAGGCCTACACCAGGCAAAATGCATCTGTGCGGTGTAGGATAGATAGACTACATAATGTCACAACTGTCTTTAATACATGTGAAATGCATGTTAGTGTGTCGGATAGGGGCAGACGTTTTCAAATCATATTACGTAAGGGATAATCAACGACGCGCCGTGCGTTTATAGGAAAATAATGCACGTTCGAAGTGGTAGGCCTAATAAGGACTTTACACTTCGATAAGTGCATTATTTTCCTATACGCACAGGGCGCGGAGTTGATTATCCCGCTTATACCACTGCTACTATCATTTTCGTTTATATTGCCGCTGTCTTGGATACAACGTTGCTGTTTTTACCGTTACATTCACATTGTCGAATTAATATTCAAGTGTAGTAAGACCAAAAGAAGGGAACTACTTCATAGCCGTGCGGTAGGCCTATATTCTAATAACATTCTTTTTAAATTGCCGTTTCTGATGTTCACCTAGCCTACAGCTCTACTCTCAAATGATTTGCGACAACAACGCATTTGCAATGTTGCCGCGAGATGGCCCGGCTTTATGCATAATAACTCGTCGCTGCAGCTCAAATTGAAGAAGGGGCTTATTGTGGAGACTAACCATTTCGGTTAACTGCATGGTCAAATGAGAATGTAGGCTACCTTTTATGTTTCATATAAGTAGGCCTGCCGATAATTAAAAAAATAAACCCTCAATCTAGGTTACACAATAAGGTTTCACAGCGCACAGGGGGGTAACCGGAGGGATGTGTGTGTTCAAATTCGATTAAATTGGGTTAAATGCAGAGAAACGAATTTCTCTCACGGGATCAACAATTATCTATTCTATTCTATTCTATTCTATTCTATTCAGTCATTGAATGAATGAAAGCGCCTCCCACAAACAGCGTGTGGAAATCCCTTTCAACGACATGAAACTTAATAGTGAACCTTTAAATATAATAATATTTCAGTGCCCATCAGTCTCTACATTTAGCAACATCACCAAACAGTCCAAAAGTAAACTAAACCGAAAACTACTGCTTTTAATAGCCTACCGGTGCCGCTAACAAAACGCATGTCTCTCTGGTCTCGTCTCACAATAAAATGCACGTAACAACAGTTCCTGCCTGGAAGTCTGCCTCAAATAAATGCTTTGCGCAGCCTAAGTAGCCTAAATAAAGACTATAATCGAGGGATGATAGTACGATCTACCGTGCATTAGGCTATTTTACGAATAGGCCTACTCGTTCTTTGTACATTTTTAGTTAGGCATTTGCCAACTTAAGCAACTGCTATCTTGTAGCCTTTATTGTAGCCTACTGTGTAATAAGTCCAAACTAGCCAACAGCGTGTGTATGTGTCGGTTTATGGAGCGTACGCTGTCACCCATCTAGCTATCCTGCAAACTATGGTTTAGTCTAAAGTAAAACCATGTCTTTTCCGAGATTAGACTAACACTCACTTCATGCGCCCTCTAGTGGGTGATTTGAATTTCCTTGAAGACACAGCAATTGAGATCAAGGTAAAACGCAGCAGCAAGTTAAACCACAGGTGCATATGACACAGCAATGGAGCTTAAGTCGTCACGTGATTTCTTGCGTCACCACCGAGTTTAAAACCGTGTTAAACTCCAAACTAGCGACAGAGCAATTGCCCCAGAAGGTTTAGTATTCCAAAAAGACACTTTTCCCCTAGTGAACTATCTGTTTCTTCTTCTACAATTTTCCATTGTGAATGAGCACAGACCAGCTAAGGATTGTCAAGTGGACAGAATGCTAATGCTAACAAACATTTGGTTTGGTCTAAACATTAGAGATTTAACTATTTTATTTGCAAAAATTGCAAACCTCGAGGCTCAAATGGTTCATATTTCAACCAATTCCATCTGTGTCAGACATAAATTGTGAATTCATATTACCGTGTGGAATGTTCAGTTAATACATTTTCAAAAATACCAACCACATCTCAACACAAAATTAGGCTGGTTTGACAGCATGACCACTCAGTATTGGCCAAAGACATTTTCTCATCTTCTTCTCAACTGCTTCATCCTTCATCCAGAGACCTACGCAACTAAGGAGACATGTGTTTCCTCTCCAATCAGGACCCTGGTGACCCTGGTATGGTTCCTCCTGAATTATTTTACTCAGTGTGTCTTGGCGAAGTTATTTTTAAAGGATTTTTTGCCATTGCATTCTTATGAGCAGGTAACAGTCCTTTTACATTGACACAGAGCTCTTTTTATGTGCCATAAAAAACACTGAATAGTATATTTAGCCTCTTTGAAAAACCTTTCACTTAAGTTCCTCTTTGTGAAGAGGAAGTGTATTTTCTGTAAGACATTCACCTCCTCTCCGAGTCCCCCTTGGGCCGATGTGTGGCCTCCAGCTCAGAGGAGACTCTGAGAGGCGGTGGGAAGTCAGGGGGAGCTAAGGAGATAAAGGCGGCAGGAAATAGAGCAACGATCCCACCACACATGATTTCAAGGTCATCCAGGAGGGACAGAGAGGCTGAGTCCCTCATTGCGAGAGGTCACCGCAATGGCAGTTACAAGCTCACTCTCTGTCCGCCTTGCTCTCTCTCTCATACACACTGTTGGCACTAGTAATGTGAATCTGTGCAGATTGATAAGAAAGACTAGCCTGGCAAGCCAAACTACACAGAAATGTATAGTCTGGGGTTGGACCATTCACAGAGTTGAAGCCTGTGGGTGGGATGAACAGTTGTCTTTCAAACTGCCTCTGCACGTAATAGGCCAGCATTTGTGATCAATCGTACCGGTCGGCAAAACGGCAAATACATCCTTCTTTAAAACGAATGACTTGAGTGCTTCTTTCTGCTCAAACTTCAAAGAAAAGCCCAAGTCTAACTCTTCCAAATCCGATTCAAACGAGCGCGCTTCGTTAGCCTCATCCATCTTTTGTTTTTCTCTATGGTTGTGCGATACGGTCTCCAACCCAACTCGTCGAACGAGGACGCATGGTCCAGCCCCCTGGCGTATCGGAAGCCAAAGGTGAGCTAAGGCGGGCTCAAGGACTCCGTACACAGATAGAGCGTTCTGATTGGCTAGGCTGAACTCGAGCCTAGCGCAGGCTTGGCCTCAACGGTGCGACCCTAGACCATCCCGCTAGGCAAAAATATTTTTGCCCGCTAGGGTGCGTCTAGATTTCTAGGCTAAAGAAAGACATGTCGAGGGCTGAGAACCAAAGGGGCGTAAGTGACATTTCACCAACTTTACAGGAGAGCCAAAACAAATCTAACTGCTTCTATATGCAACGTTGTGCATCAGCACTGACTTACCCCGCAACAGCGTCCTGTGAGCCGAGATCCAGCCGGTTTTTGATGCTGAAGAAAGTAGTCCGGCAAGTTTCTGGGGTCACGAAAGTAAAGTGTTTTTCTTCTCAAAACCATATGCGTTCAAAAGAGTGATATATTTGCACCACAAAAACGTTGTCCAGGAAAAATTCAAACCTCGTTATCACTTACTTATTTTTCGCGATTCCTATCACTGCGCGCTACTGACAGCTGGACAACGTTTTTGTGGTGCAAATATATCACTCTGTTGAACGCATATGGTTTTGAGAAGAAAAACACTTTACTTTCGTGACCCAGAAACTTGCTGAAGAAAATAGTCCGGCATCAAAAACGATCAAAAACCGGCTGGATCTCGGCTCACAGGACGCTGTCGGAGGGTAAGTCAGTGCTGATGCACAACGTTGCTGACAGGGAACCCATATAACTTCGTGTCTTAAAACCCGAACTATCCCTTTAAAGTATTTCTGTCATTTCTGTCATTTCTACAGTAGTTTACAAAGTCAATCAGAGTATGTAGGAACATTTAATTAGTAATTCTTAACATTCTGTTTCCCTGGGCTATCAATATGACGTGACACAGAGGCCATTTCTCTTCAACATGGGAAAGACAAAGGAACACACTGTTCAAGTAAGGCAGATGTGTGTCGACCTTCACAAGTAAGGCAATGGCTATAAGAAAATAGCCACTCGCACACCTGCCCATATCTATGGTCAGAGGAATCGTTAAGAAGCTTAAAACAACTGGAACAGTGGTAAACAAGCCTGGAAGAGGACGCAAGTTTATTTTGCCACCACGCACAGTGAGGAGGATGGAAAGAGAAATAAAAAAATCTCCAAAACTCACTGTTACAGAATTGCATCAAATGGTTGCATCTTGGGGTCACAAAGTCTCCAAAAAAATCATCAGGCGCTATCTACATGCCAACAAGTTGTTGGGAGGCATGCCTTTCTCACTCAAAATCATAAGCACAAACGTCTGGAGCGGTACTGGGCCTTCAACTGGGACCGTGTGCTTTGGTCAGATGAGACAAAGTTAGAGCTTTTTGGCAACAAACACTCTAAGTGGGTCTGGCGTAACAAAAAGATGAGTATGCAGAACAGCACCTCATGCCCACTGTGAAGTATGGGGGAGGATCGGTGATGCTGTGGGCCTGTTTCTCTTCCAAAGGGCCTGGGAACCTTGTTAGGGTGCATGGCATCATGAATGCTTTGAAATACCAGGACATTTTCAATCAAAATCTGATGGCCCCTGCCCGAAAGCTAAAGATGGATCGTCACTGGGTCTTTCAGCAAGATAATGACCCTAAACATATGGCCAAGTCTACACAGAAATGGTTCACCAGACACCGTATCAAGCTCCTACCATGGCCATCTCAGTTCCCAGACCTCAACCCCATTGAAAACCTGTGGGGTGAGTTGAAGAGGAGAGTGCAGAGGAGAGAACCCAGGTCGTTGGATGATTTGGAGATTTTGTGCAAAGAGGAATGGTCGAAGATCCCTCTTTCTGTTTTCTCTAATCTTGTGAAACATTATAAGACAAGATTAGGTGCTGTTTTATTAGCAAAAGGGGGTTGTACAAAGCATTAACATCAGGGGTGCCAATAATTGTGGCACACATGATTTGATGTAAAATAATTATTTCTTAATGTGGGATTTTTTTCCTTCTAAGTAAATGCACTTGTATTAAAGGTTGGATTTTACGCTTTTTTTCATTGTGGTCCTATATTATTTGGAAAAAAATGAATTTATTATAAGCTAAAGAACACATCTTAACCAGGGGTGCCAATAATTGTGGAGGGCGCTGTAGGTTCAAATGTATGACAACCTAGGAAGAACAATACAGGCGGAGGTCTGCGCTCTCTGAGTGCTTTTCTAGTTATCTATATTTTACTTCTATAATTTTGTCAATTAGAAAGAGCTCATCAAGAGCTTTCAGGTGATATGTATAACTCAATTTTGATCAAAATGTCACTTACGCCCCTTTGGTTCTCAGCCCTGGATGTATTAGTTGTGAGATCCAATCACGCTGTGTTTGTGTGACTGCAGTCTTTGTTTACTTGTTTGTTGTTTGTTAATTTGATTGCTTACTTGTTATTTTCGTATGCTTGTCCAAACAGCAGTGGCAGCAATAAGACACAGCAAAAAGCACATCACACTACATTTTCTCATCAGTGATTCTGTCTCAGCGCAGGGCTCCGGTCTCATGTTAAGAGGTGAGACCACCTCTGCCAGGGAGATGCTTCATTACCAAACAGATAGATGCTGCTTCTCTCTCTCTCTCTCTCTCTCTCTCTCTCTGTCTGTGAGTGTTGGTGAAGGGGAGACAGAGCGAGAGAGAAATAGGGAAAAGGAAATAAGAACACCCACACTTCACAGGAAATAAACACTGACATGGGAAACACATCAGCACTTCAATATTGCAGGCAACCTGGGATGCAATCTGCAGCACACATCTCTCTAATTAGACAAATTGCCCGGCACCAACAAACACAGCCACCTCCAGATGACTAATGACGATCCATCATTCATCTCACCACTCCACCAGCAGCTCCAAAGGGAGGATTCAGGTTTGCCATAGCCTGGAGTGCTCTTCTGCACGTTATTACACGATAGCCACCAAACACGCACACACACACATAAGCACACACAATGTAATTTTATCTCCAGCTGCAGGCTCAATATTCCACAGCACCTACTAAATTATAAATAATGTTGGACAGAAGCCTGTGAGGCCGCTACTAATCCTAGCTTTATTTTGGTTTTATTGTTGCAATGTGTTCATTACAGTCCCATCCCCCCGAGGACTGGGGTTAAATTATTATTTGTGCTTGTTGTAATTTGTGTTTCCTTTCACTTGTTTAAGACAGTGTCTTTTGTTTCTTCCTCTATTTCTATGTAAGATTGTCCTTGCATTGGTGCAGCAATACCAAATAATAGATGTTTCTGTCTCTGTGTTCAGGAGCACGCTTACTGGCTTCATTTTAAAGTATTTGAATATCAAACAGTATGATTCCTTGACCTTGTTCTCTATAGAGAAACATATGAAAGCTTTAGTATTCCTTATTCCAACTTGTATGTAAAAGGCTTAGATATACATAATTAAAGGCTTTTCTGCTCTTAATTCTATCTCGTAAAGGCTTGTACTGTCTAGAAATGTTTTAGTAAGTATTCATGATTATATACAGTATATACTGCATAAGGCATTTGGTGATTCAATCCTGTATGTGAAAAAACTACAAATGTATCTAGATGAAGCTTGCTTTATTTCTTGTGATTATACAGTAGAAACATGCCCTCATAAACAAACGTACTCCTTTATATTCCACAGTTTTAGCTTTAGTTTGTAGCGTTACTTTACACTGTTCTGCAGTGCGACACTGTTTTATTTTAGACAGCTGTATCTCCACATAGACAGTAGCACATTGGCTCTGAAACGTGGTTACTATTAACTAAACTGTTCCACAACAGATGCACCAACAGACATCTGGTGGCCTCAGAGCCCAAGACTCTCCAAAGCATGACAAGTGTGAATGGATTAAAGTGTAACTGCACCCTAAAATATGTTTTTTGAGCTGTTGATAGATTGAAATTACTCATAAGTGGTGACCTACACTATTACCAGGGTTAATATCAAGGGGGCAGCGAACGTTCTGAGAGTGTAGACAGTATGGCGGCCGCCATGCTAAGAAGAAGACCGTGGCTAGCTGGCCATTCCATTGAATCCTATGGGGCGTAAGCGCCACTTTGACATCAAATTACGTTAGAGCTGAAGCGTTTTAAGCCTTTATATGAAAATGTTCTATTGTCGGGGTACATACTACATTGTGAAATTGACATAATAATCTCGTAACGGTCTTATCGGCTGAGTAATTAACGTTTTTCCGAAGTCAATGCTAAAGTGTTAAAGGCGCATGCGTCCAGCGAGAGTAAAGCGTCGCCATAGGTCAGACTCGGTCAGACTACGTGCCTACGTCACACACACGACACCTGAGCCTGCGCAGGAGACAAGAAGACCTAAAAAAAACCGTTGAGATTTGCTTCCTCGGTCTCTGCTGCCGTCTACGTGATGGCTCTGTCCATATCTTTTACTGTCTATGGTTAATATTGCCAAAAATTGTGTTTCCCGAGAAAAGCAACATTTCGTATGATTTTGTACTGGAGATATAGCTCTCCGCGCCCTCTACAGGTTGAAACATGCCATGGTTCAGCTGCTACTATTTGCCATACAGATCTGTTCGGACCAATCAAATTGTCACGGCGGGCTTTATGTGATGATTGACAGATGAACAGCAGTGACTTTCACGGCTGCATGCTTATGCATGCGTCCTCGTTCAACGAGTTGGGTGTGAGACCTTGTTGGCTTTAGGTTGATTTTGATTGCAACAGAAACGCTATGTATGCTATGAATGCATAATTTTTTCATGCAGTTTGGCCTTTCGTTTAGCTTAGCTATGGAAACGGAGGTTTTATCACGGATTCACACAACTATTTCTGAACACTTAGACCAACGTAGATGTGGGAAAACTTCAGTTTCAAGTTAAAACAGCATGTTTGCGTGATGTTGTTCCCGTTTGTTTGAAATGTCTGTTTACTAGTTGGGTTATGGGTCCATATAGCCTACCCTGCTACATATTTCGTTGTCTTAGATTTTGCTATCAGGTGTTGTACTGTCAGGGAATCACTCGGGAGAGGAAAAGGCAAACAGAGAATTAGTAGCAAGGACCAGGCTTTATTTGCTCAGAGCTGACAGGGGCAGATCCACACAGAAGTTTTAAAGTTACAAAAGAATATCCAAAAATCCAAAAGCTCAGAGGAACGACAAAGTAACAACTGAAAGATGCCAAACCAGAGCAAACTCAACTTAAATAGGGAGTTGTATCCACCAGAGTCCAAGAAATCTCAGCAAAAGGTTTCCACCAAAAAACCACGACAGAGTCTTAGGAGCAGAGTCACTAGAAGCCACTGTTGACGACGCTCGGTGACCAACTGTGGCAGAGAGGGAGTTTAAATGGGAGTCTGGACAGGTGAGCCTAATTAATAATCAGGGGAGTGAGAACGAGGAAGTGGAGAGTCATTAGGAAACAAGGGCGTGGTCACTGAGCAGCCAGGCAAGGGCGTGACAGTACCCCCCCCATCCAGGGGCCGCTCCTGAGGGATGCCGTGCCCGGCGCCGTGGTCGTCCCCGACCTCGCGGAGCTGGACGATCCGGACGACGCTGGTGGAACTCGCGAAGCAAGGTCGGGTCCAGGACATCGTCTCGGAGCACCCAGGAACGATCCTCAGGTCTGTAGCCTTCCCAGTCAACTAGGTACTCGAGACGACCCCTACGGCGCCGGGAATCCAGGATGTCCCTCACGGCATAGATTGGCCCATCCTCAGTCAGGAGCGGTACAGGAGGTTCCACGCCCAAGCCTGACTCTGTGGAAACAGGAGGAACATAGGCCTTCAACAAAGATACATGGAACGTAGAGTGAATTCTCCAATTTGAAGGCAGTTGAAGCCTGTAGGTGACAGGAGTGACCTGCTGTACAATGTGAAAGGGACCAACGAATCTGGGACTTAGCTTCTTAGAGGGTAGTCGTAGGCGGATATCACGTGTGGACAGCCAGACCCTCTGTCCCACGGCGAAGTCCGGAGGAGTGGAGCGGCGGAGGTCAGCATAGCGTTGGTGTCGGCGGACTGCCCTCTGGAGGTGGCAAAAGGCTCTGTCCCAGACCCTCTCACTCTGCCGAATCCAGTCATCCACTGCCGGGACGTCAGATGGCTCAATTGTCCATGGGAACAGCGGCGGTTGATGACCGAGTACGCACTGGAACGGGGTGAGGCCCGTGGTGGGCTGGATCAGGGAATTTTGCGCGTACTCGGCCCAGGGCAGGAACTCGCTCCAGCTTTGCTGGTGTTGTTAGCAGAAGGCCCGCAGGAAGCGTGAGATCTCCTGAACCTTCCTCTCCGTCTGCCCATTCGCCTGAGGGTGGTATCCAGAGGTCAGACTCACGGTCACACCTAGACGAGAGAAGAAAACTTTCCAAAAATGAGACGTGAACTGAGGTCCTCTGTCTGACACTATGTCCTCCGGCAGTCCATAATAAGCGAACACCTTCTGAAATACTAAATCAGCGGTCTCCTTAGCACTAGGAAGCTTTGTCAGGGGAAACAATTTACACGACTTGGAAAACCTGTCAACCACAACTAAAACACAAGTGTTACCCAGGGAGTTAAGGAGGTCTGTGATGAAGTCCAAACCTAGGTGTGACCATGGCCGACGTGGAATGGGCAGCGGGAGGAGTTTTCCTGCAGGCAGGCCGCGAGGGCTCTTTGTCACGGCACAGGTTGCACAGCCTGCAACAAATCTCCTGACATCTCGGCTGATACCGGACCACCAATACTTCTGTCGCAGCAACAAGAGGGTTTGGTTGGCCCCCGGGTGGCCAGTGCCCAGTGAACAGTGTACCATCTCAATAACTTGAGTGCGCAGGTCAGGAGGGATGTACATGGCGTGGATGGGAGTCCCTGGTGGAGCTGGTTGGGAGCGGTTCCGGTCCTGAATCTCGTCATCCAATGCCCACTGGATGGTTCCCACGATCCTTTCGGAGGGGACGATACACGTGGGACTTTCCTCAAGGTCGTCTGCAGCATGGATCCTGGAGAGTGCATCAGCCTTGACATTGCGAGACCCTGGACGATAGGAAATTATAAAATTAAATCGGGTAAAGAAAAGGGCCCACCTGGCCTGTCTGGGATTAAGCCGCTTTGCTTCTCTCAGGTATGCAAGATTTTTGTGGTCTGTCAGGATCTTGAAGGGATACTCGGCCCCCTCCAACCAGTGGCGCCACTCCTCCAGAGCCAGCTTGATGGCGAGTAGTTCCCGGTTGCCTATATCATAATTTTGCTCTGCTGGGGTGAGCTTCCGGGAATAGAAGGCACATGGTAGGAGGTGAGAAGATGTCCCCTGCCGTTGAGAGAGGACTGCGCCTACTCCGGTGGTAGAGGCATCAACCTCTACGACGAACGGTTTCTCTGGATCTGGGTGTCGAAGGACGGGGGCTGAGGTGAACGCTGTCTTGAGATCCTGGAAGGCCATCTGTGCTCCGGGACTCCAATTGAGGGTCTTGGGTTTACCCTTCAAGAGAGAGGTCAGTGGTGCAGTGATCATGCTGTAGTTACCAATAAAGCGTCTATAAAAATTGGCAAACCCCAGGAATCGCTGTAGCTCCTTGACGGAGGTGGGCGCAGGCCACTGTCGCACAGCCTTGACCTTTCCCTCGTCCATGCATACTCCCCCTGGGCCGATGTGGTAACCCAGAAACGGAACCTCTGAGGTCCCAAAGGAGCACTTCTCCGCTTTCAGGAAAAGCTGGTGGTCCCGGAGCCTCTGTAACACTTGGGACACATGATCAAAATGTTCTTTCTCTGAGCTAGAATAAATTAGGATGTCATCAATGTATACTAATACAAAACGGTTCAGAAAATCTCGGAGTACCTCGTTCATGTAGCCCTGAAAAACAGAGGGGGCGTTAGCGAGCCCATAGGGCATCACTAAGTACTCATAATGGCCACTTGGTGTCACAAACGCCGTCTTCCACTCGTCCCCATCTCTGATCCGAATCAAATTATAGGCACTCCGTAAATCCAGTTTCGTGAAGGTCTTGGCGCCTCTGAGGAGTTCTAGGGCTGCTGGGACGAGGGGAAGGGGGTATCGAAACTTCACCGTTATTTTGTTCAGGGCCCGGTAGTCTATGCATGGACGAAGCCCTCCATCCTTCTTGGGCACGAAAAAGAAACTGGAAGCAGCAGGGGACGTCGAGGGACGGATATATCCCTGTTTGAGGGCTTCTCCTATGTACTCCTCCATGGCCCTCTGTTCAGGAAGTGACAACGGATACACTCTACCTCTGGGCACTGGCTCACCTGGCAGAAGGTCGATGGCGCAGTCCCATGGGCGGTGAGGAGGTAGTTGTGAAGCTCTCACTGGGCAGAATACGTCATGGAACTGGTGGTACTGAGGTGGAATGGAAATACTGACATTTTCCTGTGGGCTCTCCACAGATGTAGCATGCAAGGGAAGGTACTTGGTGGTCTCCTGGAATAAACGTTGAGGTAGATCAGTCAGACAGTTCTGGAAGCAGTGTGAACTCCAACATAATACATCTCCAGTTCTCCAACACACAACTTGAGAATGATGAATTAGCCAGGGTCTTCCCAAAATTAGTTCAGCCATTGAGTCCTCCAAGACCAGGAAGGAGAAGGATTCCTTGTGGAAAAGCCCCACCTGCAGCTCGATGGGACCCACAACCTCCTTTATGAGTCCCCTTCCTAGGGGCTTCCCCGTGATGGATTGAACGGAGCAGGAGTTTGGGTTGGGTGAGGTGGTGAGTTGGAGACGCCGCTGTAGGGACCCGGAGATGAAGTTGCCCGCTGACCCCGAGTCTATGAGAGCAGAAACAGTGGTACATATTCCTTGTATACACAAAGTCACTATAGTACTGAGAGGAGTAGTACTAGGCATAGTTAAGTGTACGAGACTCACCGAAGGAAGCTGGGGTCTCACCGGACAACGGGCGATGATATGACCAGCAGCTCCACAATAGAGACACAGGTTCTGGGTCATGCGTCGTTTTCGTTCAGTGGGAGTCAGTCTCATTGTCACGACATCGAGCTGCATTGCCTCATCGCTACTTGTGGGTTTCAGGATCCCTGCAGTAGCTCCAGTGTTTAACTCCTGGAGACAGCCCTCTCGTCGGTGGGAAACCCGGATAGCCATCTGAATAAATCGCTCCAGACCCATGGAGTCATCATAGGCAGAGAGATACAGGCGCAATGTTGGCTCAAGTCCCTGTCGGAAGGTGGTGATCAGCGCGGTTTCGTTCCAACCACTGGTGGCTGCCAGGGTCCGGAACTGGAGTGCATATTCCGTAATGGGTCTCTTACCCTGGCGGAGTTGATATAGCCTCTGTTGTATGGTGGAATCTCCTAGAGGCAATGCAAATACTTCTTTGAAATGTGTAACGAAATCATCGAGAGTCGCAATGGTAGCCCCTCCTCGGTTCCAGACACCCTCTGCCCATTGTAGTGCTTGGCCTCGAAGCAGACTGATGACATATGCAATCTGGGACCGCTCAGTTGGATAACGGCTGGCTTGCATCTCCAGGGCGAGTGCGCACTGAAGAAGAAATCCATTGCACTCTGCTGGATCACCTGAATAAGTCGCTGGGTTCGCCATGGGACTCGGCGAATTCGTCGGAGCTGACCGGATGGTCGCTACGAGAGTTCGACGGAGTTCGTCCACCATCTCTCGAAACTGCTCCTGAGCTGGGCCGGCTGCCTGGTCCATGCCAGTTCCCGACCGAGCGTTCTGTCAGGGAATCACTCGGGAGAGGAAAAGGCAAACAGAGAATTAGTAGCAAGGACCAGGCTTTATTTGCTCAGAGCTGACAGGGGCAGATCCACACAGAAGTTTTAAAGTTACAAAAGAATATCCAAAAATCCAAAAGCTCAGAGGAACGACAAAGTAACAACTGAAAGATGCCAAACCAGAGCAAACTCAACTTAAATAGGGAGTTGTATCCACCAGAGTCCAAGAAATCTCAGCAAAAGGTTTCCACCAAAAAACCACGACAGAGTCTTAGGAGCAGAGTCACTAGAAGCCACTGTTGACGACGCTCGGTGACCAACTGTGGCAGAGAGGGAGTTTAAATGGGAGTCTGGACAGGTGAGCCTAATTAATAATCAGGGGAGTGAGAACGAGGAAGTGGAGAGTCATTAGGAAACAAGGGCGTGGTCACTGAGCAGCCAGGCAAGGGCGTGACATGTACAAGATAGATACTGACAGCGCAATAACTTGTTCTGCTTGGGTTTGGTCCATCCAATGAGTGCCGAGCTATCCCCCCCGCCCTGTATCGGTTGAATCACGCCCCATAATCACGGCTGAATGGAGCAGTTTCAGACTCATATTCTGACAAGATTTGAGTATGACGTCGTCAGGCTACATTTTGAAAGGCTTTTTCAGAAATGTGAAGTGGGTGGAGTTATGGGGTGAAGTTACACTTTAATGATTTATTACACCTCGCAGTCTGACTCGCAAACTTTGTTTAGCGGGAGTTCCGTCTTTGTTTTGCTGCTGCCACCGCTACTTCAAACATATCATTTGGCAGTGGAAGGTGAAGCTATTGTGGTAACTGCCAAGCATGGCACCTTCTTTAAAGTCTGACTACGCCACCTCCTGATGATGGGCAGGAGGACCCATGTATCTTTACTCTTTACTTAAATGTAGTGTGGCTAATTTCCCCCCCGCACAGGGACAGTTGACAAGAGGCAGATATACAAAAGTATTTCAAATTTATTATAATTTAGCACACAGGTATCGAAAAGTTATGGACAGGTCTTAAAATACTGCTACACAAAATACTGGTGGATTCCTCAGCCTAGGAAGATCGGATCGGCCGATGCAGAACCCCTGCTCAGGAGGCCCCTGGTGAGACAGAAAACAGGAGACAGCAACCCAACACCAACGAAGCATGCAACACAGCAAGCACTACACACTTAAGATCTTTTTAAATACCACTACAAAATATCACACCGTGTTGTAGCTACAGTATACGTACACACCACTACAGTGTCCCTCCAGTGTGGTCCCCCGACCAGGGGCAAAGCATCAGTAAGGATCCGGCCTTGTACAGGGATAGCCTACAGAGAAGACAGCGTTAAGGAGGAAACCCACCAGCATCAATAGCACCAGACTAGTTGAAACAATGAAACAATGAAATAGGCTACTATGAATGGAGGCACCGGTGGTAGGCCTCGAGGCAAAATCACAGCTAACCAAACAAACAAAAAAACAAAGAAATGCGTATTAATTACTCAAAAACAGTGGCTGGCCTGGTCCCTTTTAAAGAGAAACCAAGCATGTTAGTTGACAGCATTGTTAAACAGGATAGTGTAGCCAACTCAAACATAACTAGAAAATATAGGCCTACTTTTCAGTATGCTCAAACTGTCCCACAGCATTCACACACATGAGGAGACAAGGTGAATGTTCCGTTTCTACGGACAGAGAAAGTCATTAAAACATGTCCCAATGCAGATATAACACATTCAATGCATGTGGAAAGATGTGCATATTGAGGCCTTTACCAGTGCAGCCCAGCAGCTCAGGTCACAATGAAGTGAACATAACAGTTAAAATTCCATGCAGAGGCCTGTGTCCTCGATGAAGAGTAGACACGCTTCTAGAGATCACCCTGATAAAAATGAAATAAATAAATATTAAAACACAAGTGGCAGTGATTAAATATGTCCTACCAGGACCAACCATACCTGCATGGGAAGGGGAGCCCAACTCACACAACTGTGTCTGCGCCAACACAAAGAGAGTCTGACATGCAGCCAGCAAACATTTATCACTTCCTGTGGTCTATGGTCATGTGACTTTCCAAAAGATCATGTGACTATGCTGTGTGCCTGCCTGTGTAGATCCCCACACTCACTCCTCCCAAAAGGTGTCGTCGCCCCCGACGATCAAACCTAAACCCCAAGGAATGCAGCAGCCCTTACCACCCCTACATTTCCACTGGTGACTGTGGACATGGGCAGATTGTGAGGATTCTTGTGTTTTCCAGCTGTTGCCCGCCTGGTGTGTCGGAGACCTGGCGACCTGCCTTGAAGTTGGGGGTTCCCCTCATCATAGTCATCATCATCATCATCATCATCATCACCATCTTGGCACATATGGTCACCATCGTCATCAACACCATCGTCCTCGTCCCAATCCTCATCCTCCCCTACAGGTGCTTCTGACCCCGCATCAGGGGCCGTTGGTGGCGAATTCGAAGTGACCACAGCTGTTGGTGTAGGTGTTTGTGCTTCTATCCAGGAAAGGACATCCTCGCTGCAAGTGGAATTATTTCCTGGGCAAGTAGAGTTTGTAGATGGCTGAGGAACCTTTGGTACTGATGGTATGGTCTCCAGTTGAGATGCTCTAATCTCTGTTCTAGGGACGTGTCGGACATTACCAGTCCCATCAGCCAATGTTACGGTGTATGGCGCACCAGGGTCAGTCGGTACCCGGACAACTTTGTACAACACTGGTGCCCAGACATCCTGGATCTTGCGACGACCTTGGCAGCGGTGATCCTTTAAATAGACCAACTGGCCCTCTGCAAAACCTTTGTCACACACCTGTTGGTTGTGGTGTCGCTGCCGATAATCTGCTGCATCCTCCATGTTCTTGCGGGCTAGCTCACGGGTTACCTGGAGCCGTTCCTGATGCTGTAGAACCCATTCATCCCGGGAGCTTGTTTCTTCGGTGTCATTAGCCCCTAAGAGGAAGTCCATGGGGAGTCGGGGTGGCACGCCAAACATCAACGAGTAAGGTGAATGACCAGTTGAGCGGTGGGTAGAGGTGTTGTATGCCCACACCAACTGGGAGATGTACTTTGGCCAGGTCCTTTTCTTTTCTGTAGTGAGTGATCGGAGGAGGTCATGGAGGGTCCTGTTAAACCTCTCGCATTGCCCATTCCCTTGGGGATGGTATGCGGTTGTTCTAGATTTCTCAATCCCATATAGCTGACACAACTGTGCGATGAGTGTACTCTCGAAGTTTCTCCCTTGATCGGAATGTATCCGCTTAGGCACTCCGAAGCGGTGGAACCAGCAGTCGACTAGTACTTTTGCCACTGTACTTGCACTTTGGTCTTTGGTCGGGATTGCCTGTGTGTACTTTGAGAAAACATCCGTCATTACCAAGACATTCTCCCTGCCATCTGTTGCGGACTCAAGCAGGGTAAAGTCTATAGCAAGTACTTCTAATGGCTGACTAGCTAGCATAACCCCTTGGTAAGTCTTCACTCTGGGCTGGACAGCTTTAGACAGCACACAACGTTGGCAGTTCTGACAGTATTTCTCAATTTCCGCACCCATCCCTGGCCAGTAACACCGTTGCCTTACCAGGTCAGTTGTCCGTCGCACTCCTTGATGTCCATGCTGATCATGGAGACCCCGGAGAAGTTCCTGGTGAAGACAATGGGGCAGGAGCAGCTGGTTGTATGGCTCTCCATGAGGGGCAGTTGCCTTCCGGTACAGCAGGCCGTCCTTCTCCACGATACGATCCCACTGCCGGAGGAGGTTTTGTACGTCCTTGGTGATGTTGGCCCGTTGCTCCTTACTAGGAGGCCTTCCTAGTCTCCAAAAATACAGAAAGTCTTTAAAAACAGGATCCGCCCCTTGCAGCGTTGCCAGTTCAGCACTGGATCGGCTTGGAAGGACTCCAATTTGGTGGGACATGGCTCCCTCAGTTCGGTCAAGAATGAGCGGTGGGAAGGGTTCAACCCTCAGCTGGTCGGTCTCAAGATTGGTGGTTTCTGCCTGAGTGCTGTATTGGCGAGAGAGAGAGTCGGCATTAGCATTATTTTTACCTGGTCGGTAGTGCACGGTAAAGTCGAAGGCTGCCAACTGGGCAGCCCATCTTTGTTCGGTAGCGCCCAGCTTCAGGGTCTGAAAATGACTCAAAGGGTTATTGTCAGTGTAAACTGCACATTTACTACCAAGCAAATACTCTCTGAATTTTTCTGAAACTGCCCATTTTAATGCTAAGAACTCTAGCTTCATGGAGCTATAATTGTCCATGTTACGCTCTGAACCACGTAACGAGCGACTAGCGTATGACACTGGTCTCAATTTCCCCTCCTTCTCCTGAGACAGAACTGCGCCTAGCCCTTGGTGACTGGCGTCTACCTCCAAGACAAAGGGTTTGGTGAAATCGGCAAATGCTAAGATGGGAGCACTTGTGAACATCCTCTTCAACTCAGTGAAACTTCTCTCACATTGTTCAGTCCACATACTGGGTAGTACTGCAGCTGGCCTGGTCCTAGTCGTCTTTGCGGTTTTAATGACGTCTGCCACTAGTTGGTGGAGTGGAGCCGCTAACTGGGCAAACCCTTTGACGAAACGACGGTAATAACTGCAAAATCCAAGAAATGATCGGACCTCAGTCACATCACAGGGCCTCCTCCAGTTGCTCACAGCAGCTATTTTTTCTGGGTCAGTGGCCACACCCTCTTTGGACACACGATGTCCTAAGTACTGCACCTCCCTCCTGAAAAAATGGCACTTACTCAGCTTTGCCTTAAGCCCTTTCTGTTGGAGTCGGCTGAGCACCATCTCCAGTCTCTGCAAGTGTTGGGCGACAGAAGAAGAAAAAACTATGACATCATCAAGATATAAAAGAACTGAGTGAAAGCTCTGATCACCAAATATTCGCTCCATGAGCCGCTGGAAAGTTCCAGGGGCATTACATAACCCAAAAGGCATCCTTTCAAATTCAAAAAGACCAAAGGGTGTACAAAATGCAGTTTTTGGCTTATCTTTCTCAGCAACAGCAACTTGATTATAGCCACTAGCCAAGTCCAAAGTTGAAAACCACTGAGCACCTGACAAGGCGTCCAATGACTCCTCAATACGAGGTAATGGGTAGGCATCCTTTCTTGTCTTGGCATTCAGTTGGCGGTAATCAACACACATCCGTAGTTCTCCAGTTTTCTTCTGCACTAGGACAATGGGTGATGCGTAAGGGCTGCTACTCTCCCTGATCACTTTGCTATCCAGAAGCTGTTTGATGTGGTCTTTGACAGCCTGCCACTGTGTTGGGGGTATTCGCCGATATCTTTGTCGGACCGGGGCATCATCTAAAAGAGGTATCTCATGTTCAATCTCATCAGTGCAGCCCAGATCTCCATCATATTTAGCAAAAACCTCACTATACTTCTCTAACAGCTGTTTTACTTGGCTCTCCTCTTCAGATGAAAGTTCTGACCAGTGTAAAGCTGCAAGGACTTCTGAGATGGAGGCAGGTGCCCCCCCAGCAGTATGTGTATTAACTAGTGCAACCTCCCCATTCTCCCCCTCCAAACTCAGCTGCTCTGCCTGGATGTCAACCACTGAGTGCAACATCCCCAACACCTGCTTTGAGTGGATTGTAACACCAGTGGCACCTACATTAACTACAGGAACATACGTCACACCATTGGTAACACTGAGTAAAGAAGGGGATAGCAGCAAACCTGGGGCAAGATCTGAGCCTCCCGGTTCCAACAGCATTGTAACAGGGGGCGTATATGGGACTTTTGGGCAGGTGACCTTAATAAACTTAAGTGAGCCAGCTGGTATGAATTCCCCACCCCTTTCTAGTACCCGCACCCGACCCTCATGAGTTAAATGGCACACATCTTGGCGGCGACAGTAACGAAGAGCTGGCTCCCAACAGGCCTCTGCCTGAACAGCACATAGAGAAGCAAATAAATCTTCACCCTGTTGTGCAAATAACTCCTTATAACACTGAGCAATGACATTCATTCCTAACAGCCCAGGAATGGAATGTGATTGTAATGGACAAGGGGCATCCTTTACTACCAAAACACCCCGTCCCGGAAGGGTTCTACCCAATACCTCGATATCCAACTCTAAGTATCCAACATAAGGGATCTCTAAGCCATTCGCAGCTTTTAAAGCCAACCACCCACATGACTTGAGCCTAGGTGCACCCCAATGTTGAAAGACTTTCTTAAAAAGAGACTCTGTGATTGTTGTCACCATAGAACCAGTGTCCAGTAAACACTTCACTTTGACAGCCCCCATCCTTACCTCCACTACAGGACATTTACCTACAAGTGACATTGACTCCTTTGATGGGGGCAAGACCTGATTAGAGGGACTAGGATTGTTTATCACAGTGCTAGGATCAATATGATGCATACCTGACTGTCCTGTGACTGCATGATTTTCCACGGGCTGGACATTGGGTAGACTGTTCGTTCGCTGCCTGGGTTCCTGCCGACACTGACGGAGGACATGGCCAGGCTTACGACATCGGAGACAGATGGGCTGACCTTCAGGGGTAAACTGGTAATTGGGGTTATGAGGACGAGAAGTAGGCTGGTTTATCATAGATTCTATCTTAGACAGACTTTGTAGGATTTTATTAATCTGTGACTGTTGTTGGTTAAGTTGTTCTTGCAAAGCAGAAGCTTCCAACCCTTTTCCCACCCCCACTGCATGACAAGCCCCTTCAACATTCAAATCCACCCCACAGTGGTGAAGTCCAGCTCGAGTTTGTCCGGAGGGCCGCTCACCTTCCTCCATCCATCTAATTGCTTCATGCCGCAGTGCAATAAAACCAACAGCTGAATTGTGTCGAACAATGCTTTTTAACTCTCGTCTTAAGGAAACATCACGTACATGCTCCATGAACTGATCTCTGACCAATATATCTGGGTCTATCAATCTATTAGGGTAAGCACGCTCAATTTCTTCAATTAAAGCCCACAGAGAGTGAGAAAATTCTTTTAAAGACTCCCCATCTTTCTGTTTTCTGTCAAAGAATAGTCTTTGCAGACTGACAAAGGAGGAGGAGGAACCATAAACCTCTTTTAACATTTTTAAAATTGTGTCCGGATTCTCTCGCTCAGCCAAGGAGCGGAATCTGATTTCAGCTTTTGCTTCTCCTTCCAAATGATCATAAAGGAAGAGGGCCTTCTCTCTAGCACTCATATTCCTATCTCTCGCACATGACTCAATTTTTTCTATCCAATCATAAATCGATATATCAGATTTAGATCTTGAGCCGGAGAAGTGGGGGCACTTCCTCTCTCTCTGAATATAAACAAAATGTTCAGGTCTAAATTGTGGATCAGGAAAATTTGGTGAGTCCAAATGGCCACCGGGGGCTGTCCCGCTAGAGGTACCTGCGCTGGCACCTCTTCCCCTCTTAAGTTGTTCATTAGCCACTCGTAACCTCTGCACTTCCTCTCGAAGAGTGAAAAGTTCCTCAGGCACATGTTCCTCCACCTCACTCATTTTACCAATTTAACAGCCTTACTACCACAGAAGATCACATGGAACAGCAAAGATATGAAAAATAGTAACACTTCAATTGGAAGTACTGTTGTAGTCACTGGCCTTTGGTTCCCATCATGGCTTGTCTTGGTCATCCGATTGTAGTCTTCTGTTGTCCAGAGCCAGCCACTGTTTCTATTTTAATAATCAAAGAATACACAAACAAAACAATACAAGCAAAACAAAATATCAATGCCTCATTTACATCCTGCAGGCTACGCCAAAATGTGGTAACTGCCAAGCATGGCACCTTCTTTAAAGTCTGACTACGCCACCTCCTGATGATGGGCAGGAGGACCCATGTATCTTTACTCTTTACTTAAATGTAGTGTGGCTAATTTCCCCCCCGCACAGGGACAGTTGACAAGAGGCAGATATACAAAAGTATTTCAAATTTATTATAATTTAGCACACAGGTATCGAAAAGTTATGGACAGGTCTTAAAATACTGCTACACAAAATACTGGTGGATTCCTCAGCCTAGGAAGATCGGATCGGCCGATGCAGAACCCCTGCTCAGGAGGCCCCTGGTGAGACAGAAAACAGGAGACAGCAACCCAACACCAACGAAGCATGCAACACAGCAAGCACTACACACTTAAGATCTTTTTAAATACCACTACAAAATATCACACCGTGTTGTAGCTACAGTATACGTACACACCACTACAGTGTCCCTCCAGTGTGGTCCCCCGACCAGGGGCAAAGCATCAGTAAGGATCCGGCCTTGTACAGGGATAGCCTACAGAGAAGACAGCGTTAAGGAGGAAACCCACCAGCATCAATAGCACCAGACTAGTTGAAACAATGAAACAATGAAATAGGCTACTATGAATGGAGGCACCGGTGGTAGGCCTCGAGGCAAAATCACAGCTAACCAAACAAACAAAAAAACTAAGAAATGCGTATTAATTACTCAAAAACAGTGGCTGGCCTGGTCCCTTTTAAAGAGAAACCAAGCATGTTAGTTGACAGCATTGTTAAACAGGATAGTGTAGCCAACTCAAACATAACTAGAAAATATAGGCCTACTTTTCAGTATGCTCAAACTGTCCCACAGCATTCACACACATGAGGAGACAAGGTGAATGTTCCGTTTCTACGGACAGAGAAAGTCATTAAAACATGTCCCAATGCAGATATAACACATTCAATGCATGTGGAAAGATGTGCATATTGAGGCCTTTACCAGTGCAGCCCAGCAGCTCAGGTCACAATGAAGTGAACATAACAGTTAAAATTCCATGCAGAGGCCTGTGTCCTCGATGAAGAGTAGACACGCTTCTAGAGATCACCCTGATAAAAATGAAATAAATAAATATTAAAACACAAGTGGCAGTGATTAAATATGTCCTACCAGGACCAACCATACCTGCATGGGAAGGGGAGCCCAACTCACACAACTGTGTCTGCGCCAACACAAAGAGAGTCTGACATGCAGCCAGCAAACATTTATCACTTCCTGTGGTCTATGGTCATGTGACTTTCCAAAAGATCATGTGACTATGCTGTGTGCCTGCCTGTGTAGATCCCCACACTATTATAAAGAGTTGCCAAAGTAATTTGCTGTGGCTATAGTCTAATCCCATAATAACATTCACATAACAATGGTTCTCAGGTAATGGACAGGTAAAAGACAAAATAGTCTTATTTTATTAAACATTACAGCACATAAGTGTGCATAAGGCTATTATAATGAAATCTTAATCCAATATTTAAGCCAGAGAATCTATCAAAACTCTTTTTCCCAATTATTTTACTTCTTTCTTTTCTAAGAGAGAATAATAATGGTCGCACTAATGCACTAAGATCCTTGTCCTCATCATGGATGATTTATATTCCAAATAGGGAAGGAATGTAATGTCCGCAACACTGATAAATTGCTCCCGGTTTAATGAAAGAATGCAACGTTTCGACCCTACTGGGTCTTCATCAGGCAAATGGTGAACACATACAATGAAAGGGTCATATAAAGGTCCAACAGTCACCTGACCCACAATGTTACCTCCCTGTTTCACTAGGTCTGGTAGCCCCACTAATTACTCAATCAGAGTTACAAGTTTCAAGTTTAAACAGATTTGTCAAAAAGGGCTTACAGCCTTGAGGGGTAAATAGCATTGCATAAAGGTATAATTAATTACATAATAATAAAGAATAAATAAAAAACCAAAGAAGAAACAAATGGTAGAAAATATTTTTTTTAGAGAGAGACTGTCCCATATGTCCAAAAGAACCCCAAACTAATTAAGAAAAAATGAAAACGAAAAATGAAATTCGTCATTGAGACCCTTGGGAGACATTGTGTTGAGGAAATTAATCCAGAAGGTTTCCCGTTGAAGAAGCAATTTGTCATGATCACCCCCTCTAGGTGGTTTTCTGACCTGCTCCACCCCGATGTATCTAAGGGCGCTGACATTATGTCCAGCTATGTAACAGCGGACATACCACTTCGAACGTGCATCATTTTCCTATAAACGCACGGCGTGTCGTTGGTTATCCCTTTCTTACCCTGTTGTTTGTTCAAATACATATAAAATATACTATTTTTGTGGCCAAAAAAATAGTAACAGAAAAGCCTTCATGAACATTTCACTGGGGTTATCAAGCACTGGGGTTATCATGGGTATTTCACTGTCAGCTGCCTCTTCCTCCTCAGGCTAACCAGAAGGTCTGTGTAAGACTTGGCATCCTCCATCTGAAACAACAACAAAACCATACAAATGTAATACCAAAAAAAACCTAAAAGTAAAAATATGTGTGTGTGTGTGTGTGTGTGTGTGTTTGAGGGTGCACGTACGCACGCACGCACGCACGCACGCACGCACGCACGCACGCACACACGCACACACACACACACACACACACACACACACACACACACACACACACACACACACACACACACACACACACACACACACACACACACACACACACACACACACACACACAAATTGTGACACATTCTGGGTGATTCAAAATAGCACAACTTGAAAATGCAAAGTGAATATATTACACACTTTCCACAAGGGTTTAGTTACCCTAAATCTGATTGCCTGGCTGGCATCTAGACAAAGATTATATTTCACATGATTATATTTCACCTAGTGACTAACTGTCTAAATGCAATAATGACATTTATGATTTATGACAGAAATATGATTTGATACATGCGAGGAGTAAACAATATCAAGCAACTTGTCTTGTACTTGTTTCATGTCTAACGTTACCGTAGACGGAAACACGCAGCTCACGGCATTTTCTCAGCTTTGATATGCTGTATTTACCTATCAACATTATGCTTAGCTAACATGTAAATTGGTGCTAGAAAACGAGCTTCCTTACATATAGGCTACTTACAGGTCTCTAAATGAAATTGTTAAAAGAAAATAACTGACATCAAAAGCAAACGAAAATATTACAAGCAGTTCAGAGTAATGCAGCTAGCTAAAACTGACGTGCCAGTAGGCTAGACTAGCCAAACTATGCCATAATGTTGACGCTAATGAGAAAGCATATTACAGTCAAATAACATGATTTTAGGACTACAAAGATTAACCATAACTAGAACCGATTTGAAATATATCTTACCTCAGTTTATCCAGCAGTATGGGTATCAGTCGATGTAATCTCCCGAAGTGCAGACGGTCTCTGGCTGCCCCACGTCAAATGCACTGACTGAAGTGACATTATTTTTTAAAGAACCCGATGTGTTCAAACTAAGTGAACAGATTACGTGGAAAGTACCTTCTGATACTACAAATGACTTTACTCTACTTAACTGACCCTAGGCAGATGGGTTGGGCCCTTGAGTGGTGGATCTGTCTGAGGTTTCTTCCTATATATATCTCCAATTCTAGGGAGTTTTTTCCTTGCCCCTGTTGCTCATGGGCTCTCTTTGAAGGTTTGACGCTCTGTGAAGCGCCTTGAGACATGTGTAATGTTTTGGCGCTCTATAAATAAAATTGAATTGAATTGAATTGAAATTGAATTATTTTTTCACGACTCATCTTCAAGTATCCAATTTTTCGCGCCATAAACCTCTTAACCAATGATATCAAATTGAAGCTTATGCTGTCAGGATTACAGGGAAGATTTCAGAAATAAAATCAGTCATTGGACAGCTGAGAAATAAGACGATTGGTCATTGTTAAAATTTTAACGAAATTAGAATGGTCGGGCTCATAAGGGTTAACACCATCCTTCCCCACAGACTGGTGAACAAGTTGTTGGACATTGGACTACCACACCCCACCTGCCTCTGGATTAAGAGCTTCCTTACAGAACACACCCAGAGGGTCAGAGTGGGCCCACACCTCTCTACAGCCATCAGCCTCAGCACTGGCTCCCCACAGGGTTGTGTGCTGAGCCCCCTCCTTTACACACTATATACCCACGACTGCACCCCCATTCACCACAGCAACACCATCGTCAAGTTCGCGGACGACACAACAGTGGTGGGGCTCATTACAGGGGAAGATGAGTCAGCCTACAGGGAGGATGTGGAGAGGCTGACAGTGTGGTGCCGGGACAACAACCTGCTCCTGAACACAAATAAGAGCTGGTTGGAAAAAGAGGAACAACATCCAGCCACTCCACATCAATGGGGTCTGCGTGGAGAGGGTCTCGGATTTCTGCTTCCTTGGAGTCACCATCAGTGATAACCTGACCTGGGGACGGCACATTGCAGAGCTGGTGGGGAAGGCCCAGAAGAGACTCTACTTCCTGAGGGTCCTCAAGAAAAACAATATCACAGAGAAGCTTCTGGTGTCCTTCTACCGCAGCACAGTGGAGAGCGTCCTGAGCTACTGCCTCTGTGCATGGTACTCCAGCTGCACAGTTGCACAGAGGAAAAAGCTACAGAGGATAATTCGCACTGCCCAGCGGATTGTCGAAAGCAGTCTCCTCCCTCTAGAGGACCTGTACAACTCGCGCTGCCTCAAGAGTGCTGCCAGGATCCTCCAAGACCCCACTCACCCCGGACACGAACTGTTCGAACGCCTGCCCTCTGGCAGACGTTTCAGATCGACAAAAACACACACAAACAGACTTAAGAACAGTTTTTACCCATCAACCATATCACTTCTTAACGCTGCTACATCTCGCTGATGTGAATTTATTTATTTAGATGTATTTTATATTTAGGTTTTATCTTTTATCTTTATTTTTATATTTATACCGGCACTGTTAGTGGTCACTTTCAAATTTCGTTGTTCAACTTGTTGAATAATGACAAATAAAGATTCTGATTCTCTGATTCTGATTCTGATAGACTCTCACCTTACCGGCCCCTTGCCCCACCTCTAGCTGGAGCAGGGGACAGCAGTATCCACCCGCAGGCTGATCAGGTTGCGTCTCCCCCAGTTGAACCTCATGTGAGCCCCAAACGGCCTGCTCGCCAGCGGAGACAGCCTGGACATTTGAGGGACTTTGTATTGAGTGATGGGGTCGCCGAGGACGGCTGACCCCTCAGGTGGGGGCTATGTAGCGTTCATTCAGATTTGAGCTAGTTAGCACAAAGGCTCATGGGACTGTTTATAGTTGAGATAAAAGTCATGTTTTAGTGTTGTTAGATGCATGTTAACTGTTGTGACTGCTGTGGTTTCCTGTGTGTGTCTGGTAATAGTGTTGAGTTCATGTTAACCTTAACTAGTACTTTAACTACTGCGACTGAGTGTCTTAGTGTGTTTGGCTATTTCTGGCCAGTTTTGCTGTATTGGTTATGTAAAACTGATGCTCAAGAAACGCATTATTCCTTATTGTCGTGCGTTGTAAGGGACACAAGGATTGCAACCAAGTACATCTGAATCTCCTATTTTCTTCCACGGCTGCTCCCCAAAGTAATATTAGGATGTGATTGGTTGCCATTATTTGGTAGCCTAGAAATCTAGACGCACCCTAGCGGCCAAAAATATTTTTGCCTAGCGGGATGGTCTAGGGTCGCACCCAGGGGCGGAGTGGGACACAAAAATCCACCGGGAATATTCTGACCACACCGGCCCCCTACCGAACCAAAAAAATGCCACCACCACGCATTCTTACATCTCTACCTTGCCCTCTCCTTGGGCCTGCTCCTCTCACTGCTCCTGCACCTCCTGGGTGTGCTCTTCTCCCTGGGCCCCTTGTTCTTACTCTTCCTCATCCAGATATAACAGTATTTGTCTTTTTCTGTTTCTGTTTCCAAAAACATCACCTCCTCCTTCAAGTGTCAATGTAGGCTAATAGAGAGAAATAACCCCTGCCACTGAGTCTAAGACAGACTGGAATCAGCTGTGGTTGGCCCCATACCCAACATAAATAATCTGTGTACCAATTATTCAATTGTTTGTTTATTATCAGCTGAGATATATTGTTTTTGAACTGATACCATTGCGCAGGGGTTAAGGTTGGGAATATTGTTTTAATTGTGGGATGTTGTGTGTTAAAATCTGTAAATAATCGAAAAACGATCCATAATTTTGTTGAGAGGTATAACTTGTCTGTTAAGAAAATGCAAGCATTGTTCACTGCCGGCATATTGTGCGAAAACGACATGAAATGTGTGAATGGTATGGCCACAAAAGACGGATGCTGTGCTAACTGGGAGACTTAGAGTTTTGAAAATGTGACAACTGTTTGGACAAATGTTAGCCACTGAAAAAAACTGTAAGCCATTGATTCGTTTGAAATGTAAATGAGTTAAACTAGCTTGTGATATTTTCCGTCTAGCAATAGTAACGAGCTTTGTGTCAGTGTTTTTCATTCTGTCCAATTTACCTGCACTCGTTGATGGCCATGGACTTGGCTACGGATAAATCTGTTTTGAGCATTTAGATGCATGCTCCTCCAGCAGTCGCTTCTTCTTAATTCTGCCCTTTTTAGCCCCCTCTTTCTCTTTCCTCTTCTTGCCTTCCATATTAATCACGCAAGCACCTGCTAATCCGTTCACTATCAAAACGCTACGTTCACTAATACAGGCTAAAGGGCCATGCAATTAAAGGAGGGGCCGCTCATCTATCCCCCTACATTTCTGTAATAGACTTGACCTAGCAAACGTATTTGCGATTCCCAGGAGGCTTTGCTGTTCTATTTTACATTTATTTGTGACCAAAAGAGTTAAATAACACTTTAATGATATATGAACAATTAAATCAAGACACCCAAAGGCTATACCGATGCACTGATGAGAGAGAACTGAGATGAATATGGCCTGTAATTAATATGTAAGGTAACCATGACTAAGGCATATATCGCAACTAACTGGTTTATATAGTGGTTGGTTTTCCTGTTATGATAAAAGAACTTAAAGTGACTTCTTAGTGGACAGAAGTTCATCCTAACGTCTTGAAAAAATAAATAAAAGTAGGCCTGCTAGCGGCCGCTCAGGCCCGTCATGGGCTAAATCAAATATAATGTAGGCCGGCCGGCCTGGCGGGAAATGTCCCGAATCTCCCGATTACCACTCCGCCCCCTGGTCGCACCGTTGAGGCCAAGCCTGCGCTAGGCTCCAGGCCAGCCTAGCCAATCAGAACGCTCTATCTGTGTACGGAGTACTTGAGCCCGCCTTAGCTCACTTTTGGCTTCCGATATTGAAGCCAGGGTGCTGGACCATGCGTCCTCGTTCGACGAGTTGGGTGTGGACCGTGTTGCACAACCATAGAGAAAAACAAAAGATGGATGAGGCTAACGAAGGGCGCTCGTTTCAATCGGCTTTGGAAGAGTTAAGCTATAAGTATACTCGACGCACCCGACCTGTCGCGCGACAATGTGACGTCAAAATGACGTAATTTCCTGTGTCGCAAGCCACATTTCAGCCGCGCGCCGACCTGTCGCGCACCGAACATTTTATATCAGCCGCGCGCGCCAACCTCGCACGACAACTAGGAAGAGATTGAAGCCAAGCTCACGGAGCCAGTGTCCTTCTACAGTCATCAACCACATAAACCACATTCAGGCATTATCATATAGCCTATCCAACATCTTAAATAAGCCCATTCATTTTTAAAACGACTGTAGTCATGAAGTTTGAATAATAGTAAGTTTGAGTGGGAAGTTAACTTGGCTAGGCTGCAGCGAGAGTTGCCGTTTGGATGACTCATTTGTTTACAGTCTTGAACTACGTTGGATAAGTTAACGAAGTTACCAGTGAGAGTTGCAACTGGAGGAATTAGGGGGAAATGACTAGGACCGAGGCACATAAGCATTCCAACAAAAGGTAAGGAAGAGATTTATTTTCAATCTGCTAGACCTAAAAAAAAAAAATCTCTTTCCATTTAGGGAGATTACACAAACTCATCTCATAAACGAGCTAGGCTAATCCTTCAGTTGTGCAAGCTAAGTCTGAAATATCAGCAAAGAAGCTAGTTGCTACTGCCATTAACGTCAATGGATACCGTGCCTCTTTTCAGGAGAATACTGCAAATTGTGTCGCGACTACCACGCGCAAGTATACATGGTTACAACGTCCCCGTGACGTCAACATGTCGCACGACAAGTCGGGTGCGTGGACTGTACCGGGGTCTTTACGCCGCCTTCGCATTAGCATAGTAGATACGGCTGCGTAACGGCCGGAAGTCATTCATTTCCTATGGAGATTCGCAGACCGTATGCGAATGGGTCCGAACAGTGCGGTGTGAAAAAAATCGGGTCCGTTGGTCATCCGCATGCGTTAAAAAAATGTAACTTGTACGACAGCAACTGACGCTTGTGAAAAATAAAATGAACGGTTGATGTAAAATAAATAATTCTTTCCAAACTAAGTTTTTTGTCATGTCACTGTCTTACATGGTCTCTTAACAATATTAGGGCAGTTAGACAATTCATTTAGAAATAAAATAGCACTATTGTACATTTTACTCCCAAACTCGAAAAGCCTCCGACACTTCCAACGGTCAAGTCCGACGTCCGACGGGGGAGCACTGCGAATTACGGAGTGCTAATGTGAAGGTGGCGTTAGACTTGGGCTTTTCTTTGAAGGGTGAGCAGAAAGAAGCAGTCAAGTCATTCGTTTTAAAGAAGGATGTATTTGCCGTTTTGCCGACCGGTTACGATTGGTCACAAATGCTGGCCCATTACGTGCAGAGGCAGTTTGAAAGACAACTGTTCATCCCACCCACAGGCTTCAGCTCTGTGAATGGTCCGACCCCAGACTATACATTTCTCTGTATAGTTTGGCTTGCTAGGCTAATTATTTGGTATTACTGCAATTTAAAACTACCTGTTTTGCACTTGATTTCCCCACTAACCCACAGCTAGGCCATCACTACGCTAGGATTCCTGTAGAGTTGACAGCCTTTCAACATGGGAGTTTTGATTAGCCGACAGCATATTTTAAAAACTCTTGGTGGATTTCATGGATTTGGTTTCTAGTCGGTTGTTTGGTATGGATATCAACAAAAGGCAAGGCAAGGCAAGGCAATTGTATTTGTATAGCGCATTTCACACACCAGGCAGTTCAATGTACTCAGTGGCGTCATGCCCATTGAAGTAGCCTAAAGGGGGCACGTGCCCCCTCTGATTTTTCGTCCCTGATATTTTTTTTCAATCATAACTTTCCGATTATGCTCCATTCCAGAGCCATTCCAGAACGACTCAAATGTATTCTTCTGGATGTGTAATAAACCTACAGCTACAAAGACCGGCCATATCAGCCATTTTCCTAAAATTGGTATCTGTAGCATGTATGTTCCCGTAGAAACGCACACGCACGTCGAGCGCGCATTGTTGTGTTTATGTTGAACTGTTACAGTTAACGTTTAGTGGAGCAGATTAATTGCATATTTCAAGAGAATCGTTCACTTTGGTATAGAAGCATGAACCCAGCTAGCAAAAATTGTGCGGGCCGAACGCGGCCCGATTAAAATCGAAAACACTCGGCCAATCCTCAGGCGTGAATCTAGGTCCGATTGCTCTCCGAGCGCTCGGCTGTAATGCGGCCCTATTGTGGAACCCCGATGTAAAGCCCCTAAGTCCGATTGCTCTCTGAGCGCTCGGCTGTAACGCGGCCCGATTAAGGCGAAAACACTCGGCCAATCCTCGGCATGAATCTAGGTCCGATTGCTCTCCGAGCGCTCGGTTGTAATGCGGCCCTATTGTGGAACCCCGATGTAAACCCCCCGTCCAGTTCATTGCCTGGGTTTTATTGATTTCCATTCGTGTCAAGTCAATACTATAATTGCTAAGCAGTTCTTTAAGATATATAGGCCTAATCTGCATATAAATCATAGGCAGTTTTCAAGTTTAAAGCATTTTTATTGGACCATACATCACAGCATTCATGTAAAACCAACAAGGGTTTCAAATACTTTGAAACATTTAACTTTAGTCCACTGCATTTGAGTTTGAAACTTATCTACGATGTCTACCGGTTCGCTCTGGCTTCACCTTCTCTGTCGGAGGTCAGCTGTATCCACCTGGTGATGAAGAGCTTTTCTGTGGAGTCTTTTGTCAGGGAATTCCGGCGGACTGCATATGAGAAACAAAAACACAAGAAGAGGGCAGCATGTCAGTCCACTCAGTGTAGCACGTCTCTGTAACCGTAATATGCTAGCCTACTGGACCAGTACTAAAGTATGGGAAAGAGACACGAGACATACCGGTTTACAGAAGATAAATGAAATAGCCCAAGATTTTGTTCCAATTTATTTTCTTCCACAAGTCGAAGACTGAGCTCGTAAATAATGGGCCTAGCCTACTCATAAATTGCATCCAAGCTGCAAAGAAACCATGAGCCAACACCCCAGCTAGTTTTAGCCCCTTAGCCAATGTTTACCTTTGAGCTAATAGCTATCGTTACACCTTATTGATCCCACGCTTGCACTATAGGCTACTTAATCAGGCTTGATAAAGAATTTCCGGTTGTTGTCTTGACTTAAATAATGATTGTTAATTGAATTACATTTCTGAATGAAGAAAGATTATTTTCGTTTCATCTGGAGGGATAGGACGAAGGAACTTCGCGAACAAAGTTGGTCAACATTTCATTAGTAATAACTCGAATGTAGAGTTTATGTAAAATGTTAAGGGAACTCAATTGTTGATGCTTTTTAGGAAATGTTAAACAAGACATACCTCAAATTCACCGTAATTTCGCAGAATCAGCAGAAGTCAGGCGTCTTCTCTCATCCAAAGTTGCACACCCCAGTGATTTGAACTGCTGCTTGCTTGACGATTGCTGCAGTAGCCGTTGAAATCGGCTTCATACTGGTAAAAAGGTTCTGAGCCGAGCGCCCAGTTAACAGCTGTCGCGCAGCTCCCTGCAGGTGGCAAAATGACCTGGCCCAATTGTGGTTGCCACGACTCAGCCGAGGACGACAGCGCCGCAGGTTTTATGGAAGCGGCCCGCTCCTAATTTCTAGAAGGGCGCCGATGCCGCAACTCAGCCGACAGCGCCGGAGGTTTTATGGAAGCGGCCCGCGTGTAATTGCTAGCTGGGAAATTTGGCACAGATACCCTCTAAGGGTCACTTTTTGGAAAAAAGGCGCTGGCCACTCAAAAATTAAAAATGGCGGCCATTTTTTCAAGATGGCCGCTATTTCTGTCAAATGCTCATTATGTCGATCGTCCAAACTGTGATGAAGACATAACATTTTGTGAAAATACTCTCTTAAGGATGTTTTATGGAGAACGGTGCTTGTCCCTCAAAAAAATCAAGATGGCTGCCACTATTTTTCAAGATGGCCGCCATTTCTCTTAAATCCTTACAATTTATGAAAGGATGATGCTATCATCAAGATTGGTACAAACCTTCAATGAACATTCTCATGGAAAAAAGTGTATGCCACTCAAAAATTCAAGATGGCCACCTTTTCTGTCAGAGTTCAGTTTAATGTGTAAAGGAAGGTTTTGGTTAATAAAGTGAACGTCATTACACAACCAGGGCACACTGGTGACTTCAGTGCTGTGGAACTCAACATGGGGTTCAAAATTTAATTTAAAACAATTTTTGATGTCCCCACACACACCAGGGAACACACCTTGGACCTGGTTATTACAAACTCTCACCAACCTACAGGTGTATGATCTAGGTGTGTCTGATCACAAGGCCATTTCTATGGATCTGCAATCCCCATCCAGCCTCTCCAAGCCTAAGCAGAATATATGTTTCAGAAACCTAAAAAACATAAACCCAGAACTCTTGGCAGCAGACATTCAACATCAGTCATCTGAGCAGCCTCCTGGACCTCCATGCCCCTGTTAAAATCAGAATAGTCACCTTCACCTGCCCAGCTCCATGGTTCCCAAATGAGCTTTGTAAAATGAAGGCAGCAGGACGGGTCCTTGAGCAGCATTTCAAAGCCTCTGTTCTCACGGTCCACAAACTACCGGGAGCAACAACTCAAATATTCATAGTCCCTCGAAGATGTATGATCACAGTTTTACTCCGATGGCATCAGAAACAGTCCAGGAAATTCCAAGCAGCTTTACTCCACTGTCAATCACCTTCTGAAACCACACCCCCCCCCCCTCCCCACACACACACACACACACACACACTTACTGCCACTACAGAAAAGCAGTAAAATAAATTCATGGATTTTTTTTTTAAATTGCACATATTCACTCTGCCCTTTCTGGGTCCTCCCACCCTAACTGTTCCTTCTACATCTCCCAACCCCTAAACTGCTTTCCTGAGGTTTCATCTGAAGAGGTGCAGAACATCATCAGGAAGATGAAATCCTCCACCTGTCCCCTGGACCCTCTCCCAACCTCCCTGGTGAAAACCCATATCACTGTCCTTACCCACCTGACCACTGCTATTATACATCATTCCCTCCAAACTGGTCACGTTCCTCCTGCCTTAAAAATATGCCATAATCAGACCATTGCTCAACAAACCCACTCTTGATCCAGAAGACCTGTCCAAGTACTGGCCCACCTCCAATCTTCCCTTCATATCGAAAGTGCTTGAGAAAGCAGTTGCCACCCACCTTCAAGACCACCAACTCTTTTAATTTCAGTCCGGTTTCTGCTCTGCCCACAGCACAGACTGCCCTCATCAGAATCAAAAATGGCCTCCTCATCTCATCTGATGGTGGCTCTCCCTTCCTTCTCATCATCCTGGACCTTTCTGTTGCATTTGATACTTTTGACCATGACATCGTTTTAAACCGGCTCAACCGTACGACTGGACTCAATGACACTGCTCTCAGTTGGTTCAAAACATACCTCACAAACCGGACAGAATACATAGCCCTGGGTCACTCCAGATCAAATCCACACACAGTCACCTGTGGCGTCCCCCAGGGTTCAGCCCTTGGCCCCATTCTCTTCATCCTCTATTTCACCCTTGGCCAAATCATCAGTCAGCAAAATCATTCTGCTGCTATGCTGATGAGACACAGCTTTAAGTAAATGCCACAGCTGCAACCCCATCCTCACAGTCATCCCCATCAAAACAACTCATCTCCTGTCTGGAGGAGATAAAGGTATGGATGGAGCACACCTTCCTCCAACTAAACAGCCATCCTGGTTGCCACCCCTCAGCAAACCAAATCATCATCCATAACCAGCATCACCTTTTCTGGCTCAAACATCCCCCTCTCATCAACAGTCACAACTCTTGGTGTAAAAATGGACTCCCAGCTCACCTTTGAAGCCCATATAAATCACCTCTGCAAGACCTTCTACCACCTCGGTAACATTTCCAAACTCCAACCCATTCTCTCTCAGATGCCGAAAAGCTGTCTCATGCCTTTGTCTCCTCCAGACTGGACTACTGTAACATACTTCTCATTAGGATCCCTAGCAAGAGTCTGCAGAGACTTACATCCAAAAGTAGAGAGAGTACATCCAAATCTCACCCCAAAAATCAACCCACAAAACACAAAACACTCCCTCTGCTCCACTCACTCACTCACACCTCCTCATACCCAGAACCAGACTCAGGACCATGGGAGATTGGGCCTTCTGTGCTCCTGCCCGACATCTGTGGAATGCTCTCCCTGACACCTTCAGGGCATCACAATCCACTGACTGTTTCAAAAAAGGTCTAAAGACATTTCCTTTTTCTAACAGTGGTCCCTCCTCTCTGTGGACTGCACCTTGTCATGGTGGAGAGGCTTGTGCACTCTAATGAACCTGAGAGCTATGCCGGCATGGATTTTATATTGCATAGGTGTTCTCTGAATTATCTACATGCAAATTAAAATCACCTGTAACAGTAATAGAGTCATACTCTAAGCAATTAGTTGACAAAAGTTCATAAAATTCTTCAAGAACTTTTGCTGACTGCCTTGGAGGCCTGTAGATGGTTAATAGTAGAACGTTGGGAGAACTTATGAGTGAACAAAGGATGTAAAGTCACCAAAGAAGGTATCCAAAGGATGTAAAGTCACCAAAGAACAGCTGCTGAAAGGATGCTTTATATATTATGGCGATTCCACCCCCATCTTCTTCTCACAGGTAGTGCTCATGAAATCAAAGTTTGGGGGAGCAGATTCGATGAGGGTGGTAGCAGTCTTAGCATGAAGCCATGTTTCAGTCAGAAGCATAAAATCAAGTGAGTACAAATCAGGTCATTGATTAAAAATTACTTTAAAAGGGTTAAACAGGGTCAACCAGCGTTCAACAAACGGTAGGCTCTAAATTACTACGGTACATTTGTGTGTTTGTGGAAAGTATCGTTGTGATTCCAACCAATTTGCATAGTTTTCTGTCAATTGACTGTCATTGGCAGGCGAAGACTAGCCTATGAGAAGTCAGTGCTATTTCAGTTGTACATGTAGCCTTGTATTACGGGCTGTGAATTAAGATATCATACACAAGCCATGCTCTAACGCACTGCTTGTAACTGAATAAGTTGTTGATTATAGCTTGCAAAGTTGTTTGAGAAGTACCCAACTAGTTGCATCGTTAGCTAAATGCTACCGCTAGTTAGGCTACCAAACTTCACGTTGATGGTCGGTCAGAGGGTCAGAACAAGGCAGTGTCCCGTAACTTCGCACCGTAACTTCATTCGAGTGTTCAGGAGCAGCGTGAAAGGAAGGCAGAAAGCAGTATCTGACGTTACAGGCTTCTACCACAGTTTCCCCTTGGCTTTTTGAAGTTACGGTAAAAACATAATCTTATTTCACCCCCAAAACAGCCGAATTAAAACTTGATGTTTGTCCAAATGATAAAACGGTTGTTTATTAACCTAAAAATGACATTTTTGCCAAAAATCGTAAAAAGTTACAGCCTTTTTCCTTAGTGCGGCAGTACAGACACATACCACAACCAACACTACACTACAGACACATACCACAACCAACACTACACTACAGACACATACCACCACCAACACTACACTACAGACACATATCACCACCAACACTACAGACAAACCACAACCAACACTACGCTACAGACACATACCACCACCAACACTACAGACACATACCACCAACAACACTACACTACATACCACCACCAACACTACACTACAGACACATACCAACACTACACTACAGACACATACCACCACCAACACTACACACACACCACCACCAACACTACACACACACCACCACCAACACTACACACACACCACCACCAACACTACACTACAGACACACACCACCACCAACACTACACTAAAGACACACACCACCACCACCAACACTACACTACAGACACATACCACCAACACTACCCTACAGACACACACCAACACCAACACTACACTACAGACACATACCAACACTACACTACAGACACAACCACCAACCCCTCTCCCCCAGTGATCTGATCCGGTCATTTTTCTGTCCTTCCATAAATAGACTTTCATCTTTACCTGCCTTTAATGTCAGATGGACATGTTGGTGATTTTAAAGTTGGGGATGGAGAGAGAACACTGTAATTATGACTGATGTGGGAACACTCCATGCCCAGAGAATCATCTGCATATGTGCGGTATGTGTGATGGGCCCGCAGGCTGAGAAGGAGACAGATAAGAGAGCCATTTGGTACTCCATTAGACGCAGTAAGGAGCCTTAACTTACTAACAATGCCAACTGAGATTTCAGCTCTCAGCCTTTCCTCCCCAGTATGGAGGATGATTAAGAGTCTGGACATTTTGTACTTCTCTCTCTTCCTCTTCGTCTCTCCTTCTCCTTCTTTCTTTCCTCATGTGTCTCTCTCTCCCTCTGTCTCTCTCTGTCTGTGTCTGAAGGCAACAGACGTCTTTGCCTTCGTTCCTCATCAGTCTTTGGTTGGATTCTAAGGCTCTCCTCCAGGATGTCTGCAGTCCCCCTCTTCTTGCCCTTCACACCCAGAGTGACTTGCATGAGGGGCAGCTTCCAAGCTTCCTGATTGGCCGGGGAGAAGAGCCATGTCAGGGCACTGAAGCTGGCTGACGAGTCAAAGACGAGAGAGACAAGAGAGAAAGTCTTTGGACTGGCAGGGAGTGTAATCTCAAGAGGGGGAGATTACTCATTATTTTCTTACACTACAATTTCTTACACATTGTTTTCTTCTCCTTCTTATTCCTCCTTTTCTCCTTCATCCTTCTGCCCTGTTCAACTTTTCCATTGATATGTTGCGTCGGGGTAGTGGGGATGTGTGGAGCGTGTGTATGTTTGTGTCGGGGAGGGGGGGGTTTAGGAGGGGGTGTGCAGGGGAGGGGACAGGAGGAGAAGAGGGTTGCCAAGTCCCCCACCAAGTTGGATCCATCATCCACAGCTGTCATACAGAGAGCCAGGGTTACGCCCTCCTACCCAGTGTCTGCATCGATTCAATCGGGTCAGTCTGGAAGCTGTCGAGCCCCCTCCACTTCTCAATGCCAGACAAAAGACCTCTGTGACATAGAATGGAAGAGAAACTGTCTGGCCCAATATGTCACTATTCTACACTCTTTTGTCCCACTTCTGTAATGTAATGTTGCTTTAATTGGGCTCTAGTCAAGTTAGTCAAGGCCTTAACTGGATTAAAGAGAGGCTGTGATCGATGGGATATGAATGATGAGAAAGAAAGAGATGATACAAAACTGTACATAATTTTCCTCCAACCACTCTCTGTGGATGGGATATGTTTGATGATTCTGACCTAGGGCAAGTCAGATTGAATGTAAAAAAAAAAGTCAATATGAAAGTAATATAAAGAATAGGAAAAAATATTCACAGACTCACTGCAGATATTTGTAACCATTTTGTCTAAATTCTCTCTCTCCCTCTCTTTCCTCCTCACTCTGTGAGTGTCTGTCTGTCTGATTGCCTATCTGAGTTGCTAATGACAGCTGAACATTTTGCCTAATTTGTGATGGAGGCTGCAATAATAATGTGAGGCTTGAACTTGAAACTGAATCCCCCGTCCCCATTGGCTCCGTCAGTAGTCTGCCTGTGTGCTCTCCTTCACCTTGATGCTCTGCATTCACTTACCATTCACAGTCTGAGCCCCTGTGTCCTTGGAGACAAGAAGCTTAGTTCTCTCCATGAAAAAAAGAAAGGTCTTTGCTGAGTCCTTATTAGTTAGGCTTTCTTGGAAGGGTGAATTTTTAACAGATTCACTTGTCCACATAGATCAGCTCACATGATTCCCCGTGGGGGCGTCCATTTTGCCCAGCTGGCTACGTGCTTTTCCTACCATGCTCCAGTTTCATGTCAAAGCCTGTGCGGTAACACTTTACATTACAGATCGGTAATAAGTGGGTAATGTTATGGTAATACATATTACAAATAATTAATGTGTAATTTCTAGACAATTACTGTGCAATTTGCATTGTTGTCGTATGGTAATTGCACAGTAATTGTCTAGAAATTACACATTAATTATTTGTAATATGTGGTTTAAAAATATTATTACCATTAAATTGCATATACATATTACCATAACATTACCCACTTATTACCGATCTGTAATGTAAAGTGTTACCGCTTGTGCTATCTGCTGCAGTTGCTCCCAGGGTCAAACAGCCCCTTTTAAAACATATGCTGGGTTATCACCAACAGCTGCTGTCCACATTTGTGCTAAAAAAAAGATAGATGATAAAATATTTGCACAAATAAGAAAGTAAAATTGAAACTGGGCAGTGAGCATGCTGTTGTACCGTTAGGTGAGCAATTTAGGCCGCAGACTGTGTTGTTTGTGGCAGTGGAGATTTGTGTGTGCAAAGAAACAACAACAACAGCAACAACAACAGCAGCAGCTGCAGCAACAAAGCCCTGGCCAATTCGGTTTATCTGCCTTTGTTTGCACAGAGCCGCATTTGATGTGGGAGATAAAATACAGTGAACACCCGTGTGGTGGCCACCAGACCTGCCGCGTCTCCGGCCCACTGTAAAAAGCCATGCCACAGACTTATATATACTTATGAATAATTGAAGCTGTGCCGTCTCAGCCCAGCGCATATGAGGTGGCATTTTGTGTTATTTTGGCCTGGAGCTTCCATAATAACCTCACAGAAACTGTTTACGGTTATTATCGACAGAGGTGTTTATTAACTTACAGAAGCTGACGGAGGATGCAGGCTTGAAACTACTTGCTGTCAGAGCAGCAAAAGTGTTGGGCCTTCCAGAAAATATCTGATGAAACAAAACAGTGAAATGACATAATTCATTTTATTAGACCAAAAATCTAATTTCATAGCTTTTATAAAACGTTCAATATGTATACATATGAATCCCATAGATTGCCAAAGTATCAAGTACACTTGTTAATTTTGCCTGTCAGTTCTTACAGTGCAAAATAATTTTACATAATTGTACAATTGAACATTATCAAAACTTTCCAGTTTTTTTGTCTTTCCTTTCCTTGGGAGGGGGGGGGGGATGTTGGGCTGGGGGGCTGTAATAAGGGTAAATCTCAGCTCGGAGAGGCCTAGGCTCCAAACTAGCGGCTGCGCACGCTGGCTGTATCTTTGAGCTCTTAATAGCCCAATTACCGCTGCTCTGGAGCAGATCAATGGGGACGGTGCACGGCTCTGCTGGGCACACAATGGGAGGTGGGGAAGGTGTCACAAGATGCAGCGGAACCCTTTGAGCGAGGTGACAGGCGGCGCGAGTTTTTGCAGAAGTCTGTCTCTCTCTCTCCCTCTCTCTGGCAGAGTGTGGTGCCATCCGTGACAAAAACCTGTCTGCAGAATGGCACTGGTCCGCTTTTGTTGGGCAGACTTGATGGCTCTATTAGACAGGGGACGCCCTATATGGCTGAGACAGCAGAGGAGAGGTGGACAGGTGGAATGGGGACAGATGGAAGGAGAACGCAGAGACAGAGACAAACAAAAACAGGGAAAGAGAGAGAGAGAGAGATGCTCCTGTTAGTGAAGAGGATTAAGGTGTCTGAAAAAAGACAGGCCATGGGATAGACAGCCATACAACACCATCAGATTCCTGTAGTCACGGACAGATGCACATGGATCTAAGCATTTACAAAATCGATATACTACCGCAACAACGTGCTACGTTAGCCTCAAATGTTCCAAATGTAAAGCACTCCGAGCTGCATTCTGTGTATTAAAGGTGCTATACAAATAAAGCTTATGATTATTATTATCATTATTACTATTATTAGATATGGGTGACATGGACAGTGGCCAGCCAAGGGCAGTGTCTTGCCAAGGTCAACATGGGGCACCCACTCAAATAGGAATGAGGACATTTCCACTGGTTTCCTAGCTCATATCAGTAGGCCTATCAGGTCACTATGACTAAAGGTGTGGGTCAGTTACTTTGGACTGGACACCCTGATTCTATCTTGTAAGCTAAGCAAGCTACTTATGAGGTTAGTGAAATGAATCACTCTAAATTCCACAAAACAATCATCCATACTTCTGTGAACAGAAGGAAATGATTAAAGGATCGTGGACGAGGCGGTATCAGGTATCAGAAGAATAATGCAGCCACAATGTGAAGCGTTATACTTTCCTGATGCCTGAACACAGTGGAGTCTATTTTCCCACTTATCTCACTGTTGCCACACTTGTGTTGTTAATTACATTGCATGTAAATGCAATGTACTGTTATCCCTGTTCTTCTTATTATCGTTCTTATAATTATTATTCTGCTTCCGACCAAAATCAACTATCAAAGGCTCTAAAACCACTGAACCGTTTGACGTCATTCAAGCACTCCTACACAGGTCTTGTAACGGAGATTTGTTCTATGTATTTTTCAAATGTGTGAACTTTATACTTTTTGAGATATTTACGATAAAAGAAATTAAAATTCCCATAGAGTTTACATTGAGACCCTTTGGCGGCAAAGATTAATTGTTACGTCAGTGCGCAGCTGTCAGTAATCAAGGATCTCTGATCCATGCCAACACCGCTGCGCTGAACCAGACTAAACGTTAATGTTACATTACGTCTACTACTCATTAAGCTGTAACAGCTGCAGCTGCTGTAAACCAGGACGTTATCGTCTTGTCTCCTGTTAGGCTAGCCTACTCCTTACTTGATTTGTTTATATCGTTACAGTAGCCTAACCGGTTTGCTCTCGGTAACGTTATCAACAGCTAAAGACAATCTAACCAAACGTCAACGTAAACACTGTAGCAGCTAGGCTATTTAGCTAACGACAACCAAACTTGCTCCAGCCTACATAAAATATCCTACTGTAAGCTAACGTTACATTTGCTAGATATCCTACCTGTTGCTGCATCATCGTTGATTAGCGTTGTTTGAGATTGTATTCCGTATTCCAATGGTGTCTAAGTCTATAGCCTATGTCCTACTTTTAACCTGCATTAGTGTAGATATGGTATAGCCTAGGCTATGCTATCCTACAAGTCGTTTCACTGTAGGCTACTGAAGTGTCAGCTCTTGCAACTCGTTTGAAGTTGGCAACTTCATTTCAGTCTTTTAAATTCTAATAGGCCTAAATGAAGTTACACTCTAAAAAATGCTGGGTTAAAAACAACCCAAATTTAGTTATTTTCAACCCAACTGCTGAGTAAAATGGGGTCCAACACAGCATTGGGTTATCTTAACCCAGCAAATTGGGTTATTAAATTTAACCCAGCGGATGGGTTGATATTTTAACCAATGTGTTGGGTTATTTTGATACGAATGTTTAGTTAAATTTACATAATGTTTGGGTTATATTTGAAACCAAATCCCAAAAAAATCCACTGGTTCATTTCTAAAACACTTCACTTAAATAGCCAAACTTAAAGTCACACATTTTGTTGACAGCTTGGATACAGACAATATATTATATGAGAAATGGGCAAGAATAGCCATGCAATGACATAAAACAGACATGATTATTTATTTTATACTTTTCTTTATTTTTGAACAGTCTGTGATACTTCCATGAAGGCAGGCAGATTCCACGGTCCGTTTCGGGGGTCAGCCCTGTCAATCAAAGAAAAAAAAAAAAAGAATCAGTCATTTACAGAGCTTTATATCAAGACTTCCATGAACCATTATCAATGAATGGTGTTGACAAACATTAAAAATCCACCAGGAGACCTAATATTATGGCGTTGTTTTAAACCTAATACAGGTAGCCTAATACAAAATGTGCGTTTGGAGATGAGCTGGATAAGCAGGCTAATAAACGTAATTTCAATAGTGGCGATGCTAACGTTAGCTAGCCAATGTTAGCACGTTATTCAGTCAGTGGATCCAAGGTGTTTACGCTACTACCAAAATACACCCAATAAGTTACATGGCTATAATATGAAGCTACTAGTGTTGCGCGGGTGGGCTTTTTTAAAAACCCGCCCCAACCCGACTCTTCAGGAGATCCAAACCGCCCCGCCCAATCCGCAAAAATATGTACGAATTGTGACCCAAATCCGACCCGACCCGCGGAAAGGAAAAAAACGCACCTAACGTCTTTCGTAGCCTAATTAGCCTAATTCTCCCACATGAGGACGACAACAGCGGGTTACAATGATCGGTCATTTTGACAATCTGCGCTCTTCCACACCATTCATAATCTGCAGCCTAGACATAGCCAGTGTTACATCTCATCTTCATCATAACAAGTTTCCATTCATATTTCCCCTTGCAACTTCATAGGCTAGCCTACTTTTGCGTGAAACAATGCCAAGCATTTAACAAGCACAGCTGTTTATTCGTGTATATGACAGAAGCAAGGTGTTCTCGCATTGTGCACAACCTTCGATATCAGATCATTAGGCTCCATGTCCATAAAGTAGCGAATGCGCGATTGACTTTTTTCAGTCAGTCACGCATGGCGCATTTGGGTGCTGAATTTAGGAGAAATGATGTTTTGCGCTCGACCACATCTCCTGTGTATTGCAGGCGCATCGCCACCTAATATGTCGGAAGTTAACAAATGAGAAATGTGCATTTTTACTTTTTTGACCCGACCCACCCGCAATATTTAGAAAAAACTACTAGGCCTACCCAAATCCGCCCGACCCGCGGGTAAACCCGCGGATATCCGCGGGTAATGGGCTGAACCGCGCATCACTAGAAGCTACCCTAAAATAGTTAATAAGATGTTGTTTGCCATGATTATTACCGTCAGTTACGTGTGTTGGGCTGTGCTAGCTAACATTAGCTGATAAACCTCAGCTGCACCACAAAGCATAATTTTGTTACTTGTCTGCTAGCATACCTACCATGGAGGTATTATAAGAACTGGAGAAAGTGAACAAGTCCCGCCCCCATTCATTTCAATGGGAATGCTAGGCTAGTGAAAAGTGCCAAAATTGAACGATTTTTTCAGGCTTCAACATGGCGTTTCAAGGGGCTTGTTTCCGGTGCCGTTTTACTTAGCCAATTAAGTGCCAGGTTACCGATTGACGTAAGGTACAGAAGGAGAGCTCGTGCCCACACTAATGGTGCATTCCAGACAGCATTTAAACTAGTGGGATGTGGGATTTATCCTACCTCCAACTACGAAAATGCACTGGAACGCCTGTCGAAGTGGGAGACCCTACTCGCGAACTCGTAGGAGCTCAACCTGCCCCGACCTCAACAAAATGAAGTGGGAGGATTATGGCGGCGCCCATGGAGACATGCTCCGTGAGAGGTAACTTCAAGGAATACGCTAAAAACTTTAGGGTAGGGTTGTTTTAGACACGGTAATTAACTTGTTCTTCATATTATGACTTAAAATTGTGTCAACAAAGAATACAACGTATTGTGAAAGTAACGTTATAACGTTATACAGTTAGCCTAGCCTAATATGCTAACGTTACGACGGTATGCTAACGTTACGGCGGTCACCCATGTTTTCTAAACCTCCCACTCCAAAATGCTTGGAACGCTTTGAAGTGGGAGGTAGAACCTTTCAGGTAGGGTAGGTCCCACCTCCCACTCGTTTGGATGAGGTCTGGAATGCAGCATAAGCTCGTGCATGAGCTGAGAGTGGAACAGCCACCAATCAGCATGAGTAAAACGCAGGTAAAACGGCACCGGACATGATGTATTTCTGGAAAATGGCGACGAGGAAGTTCTTTGCTAATCGGCGAAGCTAATCAGTCAAATCCTGACCCCCTGATACCTACAGCTGGTATGCTAATTTTAGTTCGTTGTAAAAGTTTGTTTTGTTTCTGTTCAGCGGTTCATACCCAGTGAACACAGAGCTGTGGTTTTTTATAAGTCTGTCTGTGTAGATTTAACATGAACAGAAATTGTAAGTTAATGTTAACTTAGCTTAGCTAATATAGCTGGCATGCTTGAGGCTGAATGAAATCGTCAGGCAGAATATTCATTCATATTACAAAGGGTATGTCTCTGGGTGGACTTTTAAAATCCGTCTGGATTTCTTTTTAAAATGCAGAAGTTAAAAACAGATACATACCTTCCAAAATCGCCTGATTTCCATTGCATTTGTTGGCAGCAGCTGCTGGACTGGACGGTTGAAAGAATATGTCTACCGATTTTTTTCTTCAACCTCTCAAATAACTATGCAGCTGTGTTAAAGTCACCCAGGTGCTGGGTAGTGTGCTCCACATCAGGTGGGGGAGAGGAGGGGCACAGTCCTAAATGGTCAACCCAGCAGCGCTGTACTATCAACCCAACAAGCTGGGTTACAGAAATGACCCAATACGAGTTAAAACAACCCAATAAAATGACCCAGCAGGCTCAACCCAGCGGTTGGGTTGAAAAAATAACCCAGCATTTTTTAGAGTGTATTTTCCATAATAGCCTATATCCACAATTTTGATGCATTTTCATAAATCACTTTTTAAATGTGACTTTCCAAGTAATTTCAGTGGGTTATTGTTATTTATCTATTCTTCTGTGTAGCCAGTTGTCTTTTTAACTAGGCTATAGGCCTAATACAATGTTTTACACAGTCAGCAACCTTTTTGCATTTACATGCAATGGTAATTCCTTCCATGGAATTACATTTTCTAGTTTTTTGCTATAATTTCCACCTTTTGATCGCTAAAACTGTCTTGTTTGTAAAACTACTTCGGTAACACTTTACATTACAGATCAGTAATGAGTGGGTAATGTTATGGTAATATATATATGCAATTCCATGGTAATAATATGTAAACCACATATTACACAGAATTAATGTGTAATTTCTAGACAATTACTGTGCAATTACCATACAACAATAATGCAAATTACTTTGGTAAAATAAAATGGTAATAACTGATGTAAATATGTACTTACCGAAGCAATAAATATTTAGGATTTACTTATTGTGACATAATATTTCTGTAATTATACCAACATGATGGTGCTATGAAGGACTAAATTACATAGTAACTTCAAAACTTTGACCACTGTGTAATTGTGCCTTAACACTTAGAAGTTACTATGTAATTTAGTCCTTCATAGCACCATCATGTTGGTGTAATTACAGAAACATTATGTCACAATAAGTAAATCCTAAATATTTATTGCTTCGGTAAGAACATATTTACAGCAGTTATTTGTCACAGCTCTACTGACTGATGCCTTGCTTAGCCCAAGGCCATGCCCTAACACCTCCAAAAGGCTCCATTGCACTGTAGCCTATTGCAATTACCCTTCATTGATTTCACACACCTGTTCCACATGTAGTCCATACATTAATGTCTCAGGACTGTGAATGATCATTATGAGCTATATGGAGGAGGCAAGGGGACATCAGAGATGTTTCATTACAGGAGTAACATCATCCATTTCTTAAACCCTGTTCTGTTGTTTTCTGGGGGCCCATCTTATGTTGTACTACATGGCTACTTCAAACAATATGCAGTATCCTCATAGTTGCATGTCTAGATTTCAGAATTCAGGACTATTTAGTTAACATGCTATTGTTATCATAGGAGGTTGATGGAATAAAGTAGGTGTTGAAATGTCAGTCCACCCAGGGAATATAGATATGCTTTTGAAAACAACAGTATAGACTTTGCTACTATCTCAGCAGCAGAAAGGCAACAACAGCAACACATACAGTAACAGTGTGTGTGTGTGTGTGTGTGTGGCTGTGTGGCTGTGGCTGTGTGTGTGTGTGTGTGTGTGTGTGTGTGTGTGTGTGTGTGTGTGTGTGGCTATACAGCTGACACAGATCCTTCAACGCTTTGAGCAATAGTATGCCTAATATTTGTGATATATTTACAGTCATTTTGTGGTTGTGATTCAACACACAACTTCATAACTGAATGAATAATAATCATAGAAAGAACATTGTATCTGTTCATTTAAAATAATTGTGTGTGATCACATGCTCAACATTCTACTATATTTATTCTGCTCTACAGCTAATACACTGCACATATTATTTTCTTTTATATTAGTCTAATCCACCTTCTGTAAACCAACTGTATACTGTCTACACTGCACTATATTTCTTGTTCTGTCTATGACACTATATTTTCTGCTTTTTCCCCCACTTCTGGTTAGATGCAAACTGCATTTGGTTGTCTTTGTACTTGCTCTGCTCTGCTCAAGGACAATAAAATTGAATCTAATCTAATCCAACCATGGCAGTTTTTATAGAACATAATGTAATTTTTTTTTATTTAGCCTAGGCCCTGGACAACAGACCTAGGCTCATGTTGGCCTATAAGGTAGTAAGCATATGATTAGGGCTCCAATTATTAGTTAACACCAGGATATTAGGCCTATGATATCATAACTAGCCTACAATTTAGACTTCATGTGCGTTCGGCTCTAGCCGTCAGGACCCGACATGCTCCGAAAACATTTGCTACTATTGTAGTTCGAACTATGTTGGTAGCAACCAACTTGGTTCAAACTAACAAAGTACTATGTTGGTAGAGCAGTTTTGGGAAACAGTCGTAACTTGGATGTTGGTTAGTTGAACGATGCATCGTACCATTTTGGTAAAAAGCTAACCTACGTAGTTGTATGGGAAACGCACCCCTGGATAGCGATGCTCCGATTGATCGGCCGCCGATCATCGGCCGATATTGGGTCGGCACACGGGCACACAACAGTAGCGTAGAGAGGAGCTTGCAGTGGCAACATGACCTCTCACGTCTGGACGTTTTTCAGTGTAACGCACCGGGGCCCCTGAACGTCGCAGGGCCCTTTACAATTCACAATTTGCCCAGCGCCTCCCAGCTGTGGTACTAAGTTTCTAGATCAGTCAAAGAGTTTTTCAGGCAGAGTCTTCAGTCAGTCAAGATTCTTTCAGAGAGCTTTATTAACGGCACCGGAGACTACACGCTAGGGCAACCCAACGCAGTCTAACAATACAGCAAAAAGACACCCTTCTTATTCAGTTCAAAAGTAATGACATACACAGATCGGCATGCAGAAATGTACTCAGAAGATGTTGTTCACATGTTGTTCTGACCTACAAGGTCGTATACCCATCGCACCCACACCTCCGGAGCAGCTACCCAGGGACAGAGGCCCCCCTTGGCGCCACCGGGCATCCTGGAGCTAAAGAATTGAACTCCAGAGAGCTCTACTCACAACAAGGCCTTTCAGCCTCGCCACAGATGCTAAACGCAAATCATCAGGTTCTGTGCCCATGACAACTGCATACCGATCACAAGGGCAAGTGGCTGGAAAACAATTTAGCAGATCTGACTGAGGCCCAGAATGTGCCTGACACGTTTACATGAATCACAGAACATACAAGTGAACACATTTGAATAAAAAGAAGAATACATGAAAGTTAAAATTTATTCCTACACAGCTATGCGACATATAGTCATCTATTGTCATCAACGACGCCGGCTCTTCTGAATTTCCAAGTAGAGTAAACTGATTGCCATTTAAGTGCTTCACTATCTCCTGCAACTTGGTCTCATGGTGGCACCTATCCATTCCCCAATTCTTGTATTTTCTCCTACTTTTCATATCATTTTGATATGACATTTCAACGTTAGAATCAAAATTAATCAATACAACTAATACCATTATTGATTATTTTATCGTCAACTTACAAGATGTTGTAACATGGCCTGCTGGGAAATCTGTTTGTCCAGTCATAACATCTACAGTGGGTACGGGTTGAGAATGCACCTTCTCCCGCGGGACTCCCGAAGAGATCCCGCAGGCCGTCAAGCTGATTTTTTTCGAGGCTAAGGCAATGTACCCAAACAACCACCAGGTGGCAGAAAGTTTCATCCCGCATTTCAAAATGATGAAGACCGCATATCCGTCAATAGTCGACTCCTTAATCTCATTTAATCATTACAATGAAGGTGATGACTGGCGAAATTATTCAAACGACATTTCAATGAACCATTGTTGAAATGAATGAAAATGGTTAGCCTATAGAAAATCGCCTACAGCCTAACGCCGACACAGATGATTCTTTGATTGATTCTAAGCTGTTTTGATGTAGGGGATGGGTAAACTGGCACGCTACAAACATGTTACCAATCAAATGTAATATTAGTAGGACTAGCCTACTTAGACACTTTAGTCATAGGCAACGTTGCCATGTTAATTTGGGCTAGAAGTGCCTGCTTGTGGTGGCGCTCCTGTCCGCTGCTTCTCCTGAATTGTGTGGCAAATTTGTCAGCAATCAGCTTAAATGTCAAATCATATTTATTTCTCTTTGTCGCCATGGTATTGGGGGAAACGCGGAGAAACGAGACGGTCAGTCCTCGTATTTTTTCTTCGCGTTTCGTTATAAGAAATATATAGGTAATAGGTAGTCTTCTTCCGTATTGAACAGATACGGGACGCTCTTTGTTCCGTATTTTAAGGAACTACTCAATGCACACACACTACAATGAAAAACACACAAAGAAATCGCTAAACATATAGCCTACAACCAAACGACACTTTAATGCAGCGTTTCTCAAACTATGGGCCGCGAAACGTGGAGACTGCTGCTGGTCCGCGAGACATGGAGTGAAATTAGGTCCGGTGATCTGATAATTTGCTGCGCAATTGACCAAGCAACCGCGGACCGACAGAAAAAGAAAGCAAACGTTGCTGCTATCGGGAGGAAATGCTTGCTAATTTTATGTGTTTAAACATAGAGCCATACAATTAGGTGTGTCTGTTAATATGATAATTTTCGAGCATAACTGCTTGTCCATAGCTCGGTGACAGGTGTTAATAGCCTTGCCATAAGCACTGCTGTGGAATGCAGGTGCTTCTTTTATTATGCGGTTAGAGCATAAGCGCTTACTCATATAGACCAGGGGTCTTCAACCTTTTTCAGCCCAAGGACCCCTTGGCTGTGAGAGAGACTGAGCACGGACCCCCACACCTGGCACACCTCAAATCATGCCTATCATTTGAACCGTCAGTCATTAGTGCCTACATGCATGTACGCGCACGCACACACACGAACGCACACATTCTAAACATAAGTTATTATTAACAGGGGGGTAACTGCTTTATACAACTCGTTTCTGATAATTCTTTACATAGTGTTGCATAAACTCGCCCTATAATAGAATGAATGTCACAAGGGTCAACTAAGGTGGATATGTAAGGGATAATCAACGACGCACCGTGCGTTTCTAGGAAAATAATGCACGTTTTAAGTGTTAATAAGGTCCCGACGCCGCAGGCATTATTGCAGTGCATTATTTTCCTATAAACGCACGGCGCGGAGTTGATTATCCCGTTTATACCACTGCTACTATCATTTTCGTTTATATTGCCGCTGTCTTAGATACAACGTTGCTGTGTTTACCGTTACATTCACATTGGCGAATTAATATTCAAGTGTGAGAAGCTCCGCTTTAACCCTCTCTGGTGGTATAAATTCAGCTAAATTCAGGCAAAGCTTCATTTGCTCAACCTGATACAGACAGAGAGCCTCTGCATCTTGTGTAAATATAACTTGTCTTACACAAGGAAACACAAACACACAAGATTATCGTTAGCCTATCGTTTCATTTTGATGGTATGACATCGCGGAGAACGTTGGATTAATGAATTCACGCAGAACGCCTTGACCCCCGGTTGAAGACCCATGATATAGACTATAACTCAGGGACAGGTGCAAAACCACCAACTGGGATGGATCGAAGGGCAAGCAAGCACTGCCACACAACGTGAAGGCCTTTGTGTTGTCAACACTAAACAGAAAGTTTCCTACGATGGGGATAAGTGGCCGCAAGGACTGCATCGATAAGATCAACGAATGCCTTCGCAAGCCCCGAAACCCCGGTGATACATTTTCCTATAGCGTAAACATTTTATCTTATGAAAAAACTCTTAGGGGGAACAGTTAGGCAGCCCTTCCTCCATATCGTAGTAGGCCTATAGGCAATTTATTAGAGGGGTCAAAAAAACTCATAAAGTAGGCTAGCCTGCTACTTTTTCCAGACTAAATGTGTCACTTTAGTGATTGGCTCTTTCAAATGCAAATGAGGTGGATGGGCTTTTGAATGGGCCTGCTGCAGGTGAGAGGACAAATCCTAAGAATTTGTTGTTTTTACAAAGTGCCATTATCATTGGCATATTCTCTTAAAACAATACATAAGTTTAGAGCGAACATTTCAACTATGTTTGCCATGGTAGACAAAAACACTCAAATAAAACAATAGCCTAAAAAATAACTGTAGTGCGTAATGGACACGGCTCTATATCCTAAATAATTTTCGAGGTTCGCCATTTGGTAAAAAGCCAGGTCTATATATAGAGAGAGAGAAAGAGAGAGAGAGAGAGATTCATGCATTCTGCATTACCGTGACCCTATACCTTGGATGTTTTTTTTTCTCATTGGAATACAGCAGGACAGGATGCCTTTTATCAAACGCAAAAGCTGAGATTGTTGGAAGGACTAGGCTACTCAACAAACTTGTTTTTCGTTTCTGGGAGATCTCGTTATCGTTTTGGATTGTCGGATTTTATACTTATTGTATATATAGGATGAACAAAGTCCATGGATTTGCTATATTAAATCCAGTAGCCTAATAATTAGCTGTGCCACGTCCGATTTCGCAAGTGGTGTAGTAGGCCTAGGCTACATTTAAAAATCGACAGCCGTATGTGAGATCCATTTCATGAAGAGCAATTGTCTTGTGCGATCATGCCCCCTCCCCCACACTCGTCTAACCAGTTCACTACATTATAGCCTACCTATATGGCACTGAGGACGACTGCCTCTCCCTCTTCTCTCTCGACAGACACCTGAGCCCGACACTATGTCAATGTAAAAATGTGCGTGAGTGTGCGCTGAACCACAAATTCACATAGGCTATTAACTTTTCTTTTCAGCAGACATCGCAAACAAAAAAAAAATCGCAAAACAAAATCTTTAATTTTTTAATAAAATGACAACTTTTCTCTTGATGAGTTCCAGAGAGGTTCTTCGAGTGGGTTCCGAACCCCGATCGCTGGCGTACATTGCACATGCTGCAACCAGTTGCGCCACAGCTTGATTGTTAACACCGGTATGCTTTATTCGCTCCATGGACTTGAAACACCGATCAAAAGTTCTGACATGTTAAACTGACGTTAGTTATTAATTCACCACATGATAAAATGCTGTCATATAGCTTGACGCCCAGCAGCCTAATGCCTATCTCTGAATCAACATGAACATGCATACGATACATACGTTGCTAGAAACTTATATTGCGGAGCTAGGCCTCCTAGTCGATGGTTGCAATGAATCACCCTCACTGCCCTATCGCATATCTGACCATCCATTGTTACAATGTTACAAAATGCGCGATCTTCTCCATGCATGTAGCCTACGGTTATAAGTAAAGTGACAAGCATAGGCATGTATTAAAGAGATTTCTGTTAAATACATTTTATTTTCAGTCGTCAAAAGTGGTGGGGACAAAATCTGTGATAACAAGTGCTGGGTACATGTAGGCTACCCAGCGTCGCCGGTTAAAATGAACATGCCTCCGTTTTAAAATAGGCTATACACATTTCTAAGTATTCCTAGCATGTAAATGTAGCCAAAATGTCCATCTTGTCCATCTCTTTCGTCTTCGCCTTGACATTGACAATAGAGATCGCTAAGACATGTGACCAAAGTTATAAAAACACAAAGAATTATGGGTAGGTTTGGCTCGCCTGATGCCAGCCCATGTAAACCTATGTGTTCTGGGTCTATGATCTGGCATGATAATACTGAAAATAAGCGTGAAAAAATTGTGTGAAAAACAGAACATAATCGCGCTTCCTTAGTGCTGCTATCCAAGCCATTCCTCGCCTTTTTGTCACCTCTGAAACATGACGTTTACTATTATTTTTCCACGCTGGAAAACTATAAAAGATAAGCTTCATGTTACTCTATTGAATTTTATAACACAGCAGGTAAACGGCATTTCGACAACTGCACTTCGTTGTTCCCGCACGTCAGTAAAACAACTTAATTTTGGGCCACCTATTCCCAAAATGCGTTGCGTTTTACGTCACGTTCTCAATCTCTATTCACGGAAATGCGGTCTTGTAACCGTAGCCTAATGAATTCATGAATTAATCTAAGGTTGCCTTTCGAGTAGCCTATTTCAGGTGGAATTGAAGGCTATTTCCTTCTGATAGGCCTATAGGTTTCTAAAACCATTTTCATTCATTTCAACAATGGTTTATTGAAACGTCGTTTGATTAATTTCGCCAGTCATCACTTTCATTTTAATGATTAAATGAGACGGATATGCGGAGCATTTCTCTCCCTCTCCATTGACCAAAACGTTGCTCTGGCATCTCTGCTGGACTGACTGAGTTATAGGCTACCTCGAGTGAGAGAGCTGTGAGGTAGGCTGCAAACATTCGAAAACTCTGCAACTGCAATCTAACATGCCGAGCGTCATGTCTCTTTTCTCCGCTTGTCACCAGCGTGGTGTCCTCGGGTTTTTCCATGAGTCGAACCTTCATATTATTAGGGCGGTCTATGTTGCCCCCTTGCGGTTGCAGTTTTCCCGATGCTTCGGGAGTCCCGATGTGCGGGAATGAAAGGAGCATTCTCAACCCGTACCATCTGTACGTCATCTCTGATCATAGGCTGCTGCACATGCTAGCAAATGTAAATAGGTATAGGCTACTACTCTTACTAAAGTCGTGGAAAGTCAGCAAATTAATAAAGACCTATCTGAGGAGTGCCATGGGTCAGGAGCGATTGAGTGGATTGGCCATACTCTCCATCGAAAATGACAGAGCGAGGAAATTGGATTTCACCACAATAGTTAACGAGTTTGCTGAGCAGAAGGCACGCAAAGTACACTTCTGACGGGTGAGTGCAAGTGTTTTTGCTTATACGGCAACTGATCGGCGTACAGGTTAGTTAAATGGCCGCTGTGCCATAATGTATGTGTCTGTTCTTTGATGAGTTTGCAGAGAGAGACGCGCTCAAACTCCAAGATATCTCCTTCTTCGGGTGCGAGTTAAATATCGTATTCCAATGTGCAAAAGAACCGCACTCATTAGTTAATTAATTATCTTATACTTTATCGTAGCACCATGCCTATAAAACAAACGCGTTTCGGCGTCAAGCCGTCCTCAGTGTATTCTTTGATGAGGCCATTGTTGTGCTGCAAGGGAACGTGGTGTGTTCAGTTGAATGAATTTGTATGCGTCCTGTTTTTGATCGTAGGCTGTGTGCAAGTTACGCAAATAGTCGCTGTCCTTGTAATAATGACCGTGCGTGCGTTCTTTCCCTCTGTGGTCGGTCGGTGTGTGTCTTGAGATGGATGGTCGAGATAGCGGGGGGGTGGTGGGGGGGGGGTCCAGCGCCAGACTTGCACCGGGGCCTTGCGCAACTACGCTACGCCACTGCCCGTTCCTATTCCGAATGAACACCCATGCACACGGTCATTCGGATTGACTGCTGTATGAAAAGTCCATCGACGGCCAAGATTTTAAAGCCCTTGAAAGCACCTGATCGGAATAGAAAGTGCCACGTAAACAGACGGCGCAAACATTTTCAATCGGAAAGACAAAAAACTGTCCATGTAAACGTGGCTATTGTAGGCACATATCTGAAAGAATAATTGGCTTAAAGGACATAATATAATAGGAAATTAAACCAAGCAGTGGTAAAGATAGACAGACAGACAGGCAAGCTGAGAGACAGAGAGAGATGCAAGCATCCCTTCACAGCTTCCAGAACCATGGCCAGCAGTTTTGAAATGGCATATTATCTCCCATTGACAAAATCCAAATGAATTAATCTCTTCCGCCCTCCCTCCCTGTCTCTATCCAACCATCGAATAACTCTCACAGATGAAACCAAGCACAAACCATAATTCCTAATGCCAAAATGGCCAACATCAGAGTCATTACATACTCTATTAAGTCAATTACACAACCGCATTGTGCTGACGTCCATTATCTTCAGTTATCAAAATCGTTACCACCAGCATTTGATGGAGTTAGAAGCTAGTCTGTTGCAACAGTGGCCAGCCAGGCACTGCAGTGTCCATTGTGAGAGGCAGGCCTGTGGTCAGTATTGATTTACCGTAGTTCTCAGGGGAAATACAATTTGAGTCATAGCGCCAAGATGGGCGGTGCTTGGAAGGAGTTGGAGGCATAATGTGGCTATAGGGCAGAGATGACCACCATTACCATTTGATGACTGTATCAAAGAAAGGGCTTATAGGAGCTTCTGTTTCATGGTGCTCTCAGTTAGGAGGGTTAGGAGGGCATTGTTGCTGATTGTCTGGTTCCCTGTGTCTGAGGTACAGTAAGTTCAGGTGACGCTATCTGTGGCCCTTGTGATGCATTTGATTGCATGTCAGTGTCCTGGAATTGAGACATGAGAGGGACTGCTTTGGTAAAGTGTAAGGATTAACAGCATGGTAACAACCAAAATTGTCTCTCAAAAGAGTCTACACAGAAACCCAAAGCTCCTTCAAGCTTTCTACAGAAATGTATGTTGTACATGGTGTCAGGATTAAATGGCTTAATAAATTGGCATACTTTCTCACTCAACACTCAGTCAACTGTTCAATTCAGCCATATTCATTTGAGTGATTTTTAATTTAAGTTCAAGTACTTCCACTTTGAAAAAATGAGACAAAGGGTGACCTTGGCCATCGAAAGAAACTGCTAATATGAAAAATAATTCAGAGAAAATTCATTAGCACCATTTAAAGAAATAGAGGCTGAATGAATGAATCAGAAAGAGTGGAACCCCATGATTGAGCACTGATTGAGTTTTGTGTACAGTAAGATCAGGGATCAGTGGACAAACAGCTCCAACTGTGGTTTCCCTCTTCCCTCTTGACCTTGATCCTTGCAGCCTTCCAGGAAGATGAAATTCCACCTTCCTCCTCCTCCTTTCTGCTATATTTAAAGGCTAGCCTTTTATGTGAGGGGCATCTCTCTCTCGATCAAGAGGAGGATGTGATGGCACCATACACATATATCTCACCTGCGTCTGTGGTGCCAGTGGTGCATTGTGGGATAGTGATGCCAGTCTTTCTCCCCTCAGATTCGGAGGCCAATTGACATCAATGAGCTTTCCTCTTCAGAAGAGAACAGTGGAGGCAGGAAGAGGGGAGGGGGGATTCTACAGTGAAATAATTAGCAGGAGAAGGACCCTCTGCTCTTTCAATCTGCCTTCCTGGTATTGGGTTCCTCTGAGTTTCATGGTATCGGCATGGAGCCTCATTTTCTTTTCACCCTACCCCCTTTCTCTTTCTGTCTTTTTTTTAGAAGCTCTATTCTTGTGGAATCCATTTCGCTTCATTTTTGGACCTTGTGCTAATTGGTATTACGAGTTCCCATTCCATATTTCAAATGTTCCCTGATTGCTGCTTTCACTAGTATTTGATCTGCTGCCGTCTTTCTCGTGTCCCTTTGAAAGCTGGAACATGGCTTCTGATAAATGACAAGGATTTATTTGGAGTGCTAATCGCGACCTCGCCCTCTGTCTTCATGCGTTAGGACACATAAGGTTGTTACTTTTATTAGAGTGAACCAGACCACTAGTCGCTTAATGAGGGAGTTAGAAGGTTGTCTCAGTTATATTGAAAGTCAGTGGCTCCCCAAACCTAAAATCTAAATTTGTGCAAAATTGGACCCTGCACATGCGTAACCCTACATTATGGTATATTTTAGTGTGGCAAAGTGGATGGTTTGCTCAATTGACACATGTCGACTACGCCATCTGAGGCCCTTCCCCTCAGAATATAAATTCTTAGAAACTGGATTAAGGCATCACAATTTACCAGGCAACACAGGTTCGGGGTCACGGAAAACCAGAGAGGCGTGTGTCCAAAAATAAACTCTTTATTACAATTAAGAACATAGGGAGTGAGTTCTCCCCAGTGTGGGTTCGCTCAAGTCAGTATTATTCTCCAGTGTGGATTCGCTAAACAGCAGTAGTACTCTCCAGAGTGAGTTCGCTAAAGTCAGTATGGTGGCTATTCAGGGAATGAGACACTCGTGAATACACAGCACTACAATGCACAGCACTCAGTTGTCACAGCAAACAGTGTAATCATCACAATCACTCACGCAGGCTTATGGTGACAAATCATGACACGCAGTGCAACAAGCTAAGGAATTAGCCTCCATAACCGAACTGAATTCGTAGTCACTCGTGAGCAAACAGCAGCACACCTGTCATCACTTCAGTTAGCCTAATAAATGAGGGCTGACTTCGTGGTGGCTAAACACAGCCGACTCACAAACGGAATGAAACAAACACAAACACAAAACAGAACTAAACAAAACAGCAGCGTTCGTCGGAACTGGGACCAAGACGCCTTGATGTTACCGCTCCCTGTTACGCCCGACATCTGTGCTCAGATGTGGTCAGTCATAAGGCCCGTGCTCGGCGACTAGCTGCACTCCGAGAAGTCGGCGGACACACGGAACCGGCCAGAGGAGAAGCCAATACGGGGAACGGTGAAGGCTGCGTCAGGCTAACCAATGTAGCTAGGACGTCAGCCTTCAAAACAAAAGCTAAAACTTTACAGTTTTTTCCAATTGCTTACACACAATTTTTCAAACCGAGTTCTTTTTAACAAAATTTAAGCACAGGTATCCAAACGCCACACTCAGTTTGCATAATTCCTAGATTCTTTGCAAAATGAAACACTTCAGTCAAAACATACACACTTCAGTCAAAACATACACACTTCAGTCAAAACGTATACACATATTTGTAAAAATGCCATTAGTTGTCATTTAACAAACACAGTCCTCAATGATCAGACACTATTGCAGCCAGTTTCACACTGCAGTGATAAATGCAAAACACATTTGTAAAAAGAAAAATTAGGAAATAGCATGTGCTAGATTTTTGCCCAGACATTGTTATGTAAGGGATCATTTACAGTAGATGTCCAAAAAATAGTGACAAACCCACAACATTCTTCATGATTAGTTCAACACAGGGAAAGTGTACATAAATAGGTCTTTAAATTTGCACTTGCACTGTACAACACTGAAGACTGCTGTAGACTGAATATTTCAAGTATTTCTTTCAATACTTACAGTATTTCTAACCATAATCAGTTACAGTAATCAACCAACAATGAAATCAATTGAACAAATAAAATCTGTAGACAAACAAAAACTACTGCATAAAGTACATACACTTTGACTCTGAAGAGCAACTAGGCCTACTGCAAAAGCAACAAGACTGTATAGCACACCTGAGTGCTGCGTTTTCAATTTTGCACATGTGTGCTTACACACCTGGTGGATGTGATTATCCAATTCGTTCATTAGTGTAGTCATTGGCAATCCGGGGCTTTGTAATGACAAGGAAGTAACCTCACAATCCTTATCTGTGTCTAAGGTGTGGAAATGTGTGTGGAGTTTTACAAATCACTGTGTGTAATGTTTTGCAAAAAGGGTGAAGCAGACATTGTGTGTAATGTTGTGCAAATCTGTGGAGGTGTTTTGCTCCTTGGAGTAAAATTTTGCTAATTGTGTGAAAAAAAATATTTTAGTGTGTAAACAATCGTAAAAAAACTGTAAAAAGCCGCTCCCACGTACTGATTGGCTCACCTCCAATTGCCCAGAGCCACTCAGAAGGGCACTGCCACGTTAATTAAAAGGGGCATGGACCTAGTCCTGCTACATTCGCATTCACTGATAACAGCAGCCAATATCACATTGTTATGTGGTACAACATTTATGGTAAACAACAACCTGGAAGAATGGCACTCCACATTCCTCTCCCGCGTGGCATCTCCGCATACCCATTTTACAGGGAAATTGACTGGATGTGACGACTTCACTATTAGCGTTTAATTCCATGAGAATTTGCCAGTATGCAGAAATGGTGCAGAACAGTTGAGTCGTTGAGCATTTTTTTTACATTTAACTGACTGCAACCAATTTTTTTAATTAGCTGAGTACACAGCTGGTTACTTACTCCAGATGTGCTTTTCAAATTGATTGCCTGTGCAAAAGATGCTCATAAATGGAAATATGTACATGAAGCATATAGCTGAATATAATCACTTTTAATGGGACACTTTGGTCCACTATTGGACAGTAAAATTAGTTTTAACTTGATAAGAAAGTTTTCCCTAATTACTAGATTAGAAAGCCTCTAGAAAGGGAAATCTTGGATGTAGTGCACTGTTTTCTCAAATGGACATTTCAACATACTTGAACAATTATGAGATTCATTTACATCACATTACAGAATTATATCCATTACAAGCAAGCATGAAATTAATGATTAGCAAATCAACATCAACGTTTCTGAACACCCTGGATTATGCTTTAACAAGCACTCAGCAAAGTACTGGAAAGGACAAAGATTGGAACCAGGATTTAGTGGATACAGTCCCTTGACCAATTAACCATGCTGTTTCATATACTGTAGCAGTTTAAATTCCAGCGCATGTTGCCCAGTGTGAGAGAGTTGTGAATGTGCTGCCCCTCGTGCTGGGCTGCTCTGTCATTAGCCATGCAGATGGACCCACGGGAGTCCTCCCCTTCGCCTGACCCCTGCAGTGTGTCAGCAGCCATTAGTGCTGAAGCTGCTGCCCATCTAGCGTGTGGCAAAAACTGCATACACACACACACACACACACACACACATATTGCTTGGTTAGTACTGTTCAGATGTGGAGAGGCTGGGCTTGCTGGCAACAAGGAAACATTGAGGTTGTGTGTTTGTGTGCGCTCCCATACTATCAATACAAAGTATATTCAGCACAGTGAAGAAGTGAAATGAGTGTGTGTTTGTGTAGAACGGCTACATCCCTTTTAGACATCAAAGCTGTCATGTCTAGCTATGATGATGAACAGTAGGACTGGGACATAACAGATTATTGTTGTCTGTACTGGACCCCCATATATGGAATTACTACAGAAGGTCATCTAAGAACAGATTAGTATGACAACCTTAGTATAATGGCAGTGATCTCCTCCACATTACTCATAGACTATTTATCCTGCTTGGAGAAGAATATCTAATATGGAACGCAGGGGGGAAGAAGCACATTGACCAGGGAGAGGCTCAAGGTGTGAACTTACTGCAGAAACAAAGACACAGCGTACAAACGGTACAAAACAAGCAGGTGAAATTCAATACAGCAAAAGAAAACAACTGATATTACACCAAACGAAACCTGAAGTTATCCAAGGTAGTATCTTGTCTATCGCTATTTAGTCATATTATGTTTACCGTTGAAGAGAAGGCAGTAAAAGGCGGTATGTACATATTATGTACATGTTATGTTATTATCGTTTGAAGATTTTATATGATTTTGTTTATATTATATAAAATGTAATGTAGGCTTCCTAACTTGTATTAATCTGTTTACTGTTACAATTTTAACTATTGTGATAACTGTTTGGTTTTCTTACAAATACATTAGATTATATAAGCAATTCAAATTTGTAATGACAGAAATAGAATGCTTCGGTTACATGCCAGGTGTAGCCTCCCTGTTAGGAATTAAGGTAACTTTCAAAAGAACCCTACAGCAGTGAATTAAAACATATGTATCTTCCATGCCGTCTGTAAACCCTTCCAAGTCTCAACTTTATCCTCACACTGCTGACTATAAGCTGAGGGAGGAAAAGCGGCTTAGCATGGAGCAAAAGGAGCTGCGGGATCCGAAGACATTACCTGACCATGTGAGCCAAGACTCATCCACAACAAATCATTTCTTTAATCAGGAAATAAGCTGTCGCTTTGCATACATTGGCCGCCCTGACCCCAGGTGGGAGGTGGAGACGCGGAAAAGGGGGCATGTCGTTATGACCCGCAGGTAATGAGGATGTGATTAATTCAGCCTGACTCCCTCTCCTCCCTGACACACATACGCATGCACACACATGCACACACTCATTTACGCATGTACAGTACACATATGCTTGCTCTCTCTCCCTCTCTTTCTCTCTCTCGCACTCACAATTTCTCTCCCCCTCTCTCTCACACACACACACACACACACACAGCTTGTAGCTCAGAGGTGCCTTTAAGCGTAGAGAAATTAAAGAGCTGTAATTATTGTGTCTTGTGAGGCCTGGCACCGGCGACAGCACCATATTCATCACAATGAGCAGCGGCAGGTGCAGCCTCCACCTCCACTGCCACCTCCACCACCACCACTTTGTATGCTTCATCACAGCTGGCCCCGTCTCTCACAAGCGGCGGTGGTGGTGGCGGCGTTACAGAGCTCATATATATTTACACCGAGCACCAGCACAAGAGGCAAAGATCACAAGCCATGCATCAGGCCAGCAATGTTTTGGGACACCGTATCTGGGTTACGTTCTACTAGAGAGGAAGATGGGATGAAATTGGTAATAGAATTAGACTGAATGGTTTCTCTTTCTGCCTCCCTGGTTGAGATACTGCAGTCTTTATCATTCACTCAACACATTCTGATTACAATCGTCCTTGTCCTTAATGTGATTAATCCTTTTGACCATTCAAACAAAATAAAGCTTTTTTATCAACCAATGAAAAATCCATGTTACATTCAACGAACCCAGACATTTTTCATTCAACAACATTCCGGACATGTGTAACAGTACCTCCATCTTGCTGTCAGGATGAGTTACGATAAAGGCTCATATGTAGAACTTTCATTTCTCAGTTATTATTCTAAAGTGTGTTGAGCTGGAGAGTTCAGCCAGACGGCTCACGCTGGCGATGGAGGATGAGAGCGGAGAGTGATTCTCTGGTGGATGTATGCTGACTGGAACAGGCTGGATCCCTCCTAGCGTGGAGGAACAAATGACTGGATAAACAGACGAGGCTCGTCAGACTTCATTTGGGAACCGCGCTCACTCTGTGCAATGATTATGATCATCAGAGACGCACATGGATGACAGAAGCACCCTGGATGGCAGCCTGGCGAGTGTTGCATAATGCTCCAGCACTGGAAGTTCTGAGGGAGAGACTGTTAACCTTTAAACTGAGTTCCATGCTGCAAGTTGGATAAGCAAAGTAATTGGAGCTCTTGAGATGTCTCTGAGCCTGCCGCTTGTGATCATCATTCCCCCTCTTTTCTCTCGTGTTGTGTCGACAGTAAAAGATCTCCTCTTTAATCAAACCATACATCCGCTAATAAGACCATGGCCACCTCGCTAACCTCCAGCTCCTCCAATCCAAGTCCAGTGGGACACATTTCTTGACCTCGTCCATGCTGGCTGTATTCAAAATCATTTGGTCATTTCGGTCTGATGTGATCGAGTGGGTCTTTCACAACCACAGGTTATTCTGATATGAATTACCATCCGCTGTAAGAGCTACGGTTTCCTACGGGCTTTTACCTCTCTCACTCTGGGAAGGGATCAGTCAGACCAAATAGCTGAAGGCCAAAACATATCGTAATTTCAAACAGCAATCCTGAATTTAGCTTCTGTGACGGACATAATCAAACTTCAACATTGGAAAATAACTGCTTGACTTAAGTCTTATACGGTAGATTGACCAGTTCTATGCTGTGGGTGTGAATGAGGCTGCCCTGCCCTGCTCTATGTGTAACTCATCTCCTCTGTTTTAGTGTTCCCTCCAGGCTGATTTCTCACCCCTGGGACCCACTGCTAAGGATAACAGTGAGCTTTATTGCTATTCTGCCATTCAAACAGGGAAAGGGGAGAGAGCACCGAGGGGTAAAAATATTGGGATGATGTATTGATATTTGTTGTTTACATGTAAGGTGGGACTGTATATTTGCCGTATTGCATGAAATGGTTCTCTACTGTAGCACAGAGGAGGGTGCAGCTCCATTCTGTGGAGTATTGTATATCTGTGCCACAAGCTACCATGTCACAACAATGTCAGTAATCTGTGTGAATCTGCAGGCTCAACTGGACAAATGGAACAAGCCATATAACAGTGTCATATCACAGTGCTAAGACTCCATTCTATGTCTCTGCCAGGAACAAGCATTGCTGGACAGCTACTTTGTCCTCTTCCTGTGCTGTCATGGCCTCTTCCGCCGGCAGACTCTCTTCTCAGAGGAACGGCACACACAGCTGAGGAAATGAGTTCAGTATCGCCTGAAATCAAACATCTTTGTTTTGAACAGTTTGTTCAATAACCTCTGAATGCACCAGTGGTTTGGGCTGGGTCCATCTGAGGTCTGCCATGCATTGTGGCTGTTTAACTGCTCTGGCATAACAGATGTCTTAAATAAAACAAAACAAACAAACAAAATCAATAAATGCAAATTCTGATTCACCATACTTCATTAATATGCCTGAACATTTTTGTGTCAGACACGATTACAATGTTGTTTGGTAAGGCATGACTTTAAACCTAAACACATTCAGGTTAGGGTTAGGACTAAAGGGTAGGAATAGAGTTCAAAGGGTTCAAGTATTGCAGTGAAACTCACATTCACATTGTGTCCTGTTCCTACACTTAGATGATTGCAGAGGTGGAAATAACAGTTAGAAAATGTGTACATCTACCAGCCACTGGCAGTTTGTTAGGTAAAACTAGATGTACCGCAAAACGGTACACAATACGACCGCTGCTCAGTCCTGCACATTCTCTCCGCAAATATAAATCACGCTTTTGTCTACTCCATCCCCTACTGCAACTTTAGATATGTAAAGGAGTGTGTGCATGTGTGTGCTTGCTTTTGTGTATGAGTGCTTTTCTGTCTGTGAGTTCTCGCTGTGAGTGTGTGTGGCGGGGATAATGGTGTGTGTGTGTGTGTGTGTGTGTCTGCTTGCCTGCTTGTGTTTTATGTGTCTCTGTGTGTATACTATATACTATACGTGAGTGTGTGTAGGTAATGGTGTGTTTGTGTTTGTTTGTGTGCATGCGTGTGGGCGTGTTTATGCATGTGTTTGTGTATATGTTTTTTGTATGTGTGTGTGGTGGTGCGTGTGTACGCAGGGGTGGAAATTAAAATTTGAAAATGTGCCAATAGCAGATTTCTGGTGAAATTAACCAGCCACTCAATGTTAAAATATGACTTTGTGTCTGAAATCTACCAGCCACTCTCACATTTTACCAGCATTTGGCTGGTGGCTGGTGCTAATTTCCATCCCTGGTGTGTACTGTACGTGCGTATGCCTGCCCGTCTACTGTGTGTAGGTACAGTATGTGTCTATGGTCTATGTGTGTATTTATGTGTGTGTGTGTGTGTGTGTGTGTGTGTGTGTGTGTGTGTCTGTCTGTGCTTGTGTGTGTGTGTGTGTGTGTGTGTGTGTGTGTGTGTGTGTGTGTGTGTGTGTGTGTGTGTGACAGAGAGACAGTAGCATCAAGCAACCAGAGCAACCTAGTGTTAATTTTGTCACCTATTTTTAATTTAGTCATAGGCTATGTCTCATTCCGCCTACTTCTACCCTTCGAACACTTAGTAGGTAGTGTAGATAACACAAAAAGTCAGTGCACTGAAGGTACCCGAATGACCCCCTAAAAACGGTCAAAAAGTTCAGTGTGGAACGATGGACCCTATACTCCCACTAAACGGACGCCATCTTGACTAAAAAGTGGAAGGGGAGGGACCAGAGACGTCTTGGAGGTTTTTCAAATTTGAAAACAATGGCGGACAATTCAGCCGAGCATGTGTCGTTGCAGCTCCGGTTGTCTCCGCTGTCATATTTAAATATAAGCCTTGGTGGTAAAACGAGACATTGTACTGTTGTCTAATGCATCACTTACATGTCGTTCACTGACTGAAGCATAATTATTTGGCGAGTCAATTAGCCTAAAAGTTACAGGTTAATGCTACCTAGCTACCTAGCACGTTAAGCCAGCCAGCCACTGGGATGAGCACGTTTATACATTAACTCTATGGTATTACAGCAGAGAAACTAAACGTTTCCTGTCGTCTAATGCATTAATTACATGCCATCACTGACTAAAGCCAACAATCATTGGGAGAGTTAACATAACCTTACATGTTAATGCTACCTAGCTACCTAGCACGTCACGTTTGTAACGTTCATTCCGCCTGTCAATTCCTGTAAGTGTGTGAGCAAAAGTGTTCATTTTGGGACAATAGCCTATACTAATCATCAAAAGTGGGCACGGGGGGGCGCTGTGGCGCAGCAGGCTACAGCGCCCGTACCATTTACGGGTCCGAGTGCCCATGGGGACCCAGGTTCGAATCCGGCCTGCGGTCATGTCCCAGTCCCACCCCATCTCTCTCTCCCACTTGTTTCCTGTCTACCTCTTCACTGTCCTATATAATAAAGGCAAAAAGGCCAAAAAATATATACTAAAAAAAAAAAAAAAAAAAAAAAAGTGGGCACTAGGGCAGTAAGTGGTCAGTGCAAACAGTCAGTTTGTCCGCAGTCTAGGCTACGTGCAATGTTCCCTCTAAGCTGCGCGCGTGCGCGGATGCGCAGGCCAGTCGAAGTGGCCGCGCAACAGATTTTTCAGACCGCGCATATTTTTCAGACCGCACAAACTTTTTTTTTTTTTTTCAGGGGTTAAAAATGTGACAAACGTATCCAACGCGATGTAGCCTAGTTAACAAACATTTAAAATACTGACATGTCTGACAACCAAGTCGGATGTAGACAACGTTACAAACAAAGTATTCTTAAGGCTCTTGGCGGGTACCATGACGAAAAGAAAGGCTGAGCAGGTGCTCCAGAAAAAGGTCTGCCTAACATTTAAAAATGAGTGGCTAGATGAAATAGTTCAAACTGACACAAAAGATGGTCCAGGTAGGATAAAACTTTCAGAGATATTTACATATTTGATCGGAGGCAAAAGCGAAAGGGGAGTTCGCTAGTGGTAAAACTTTGTCCGAGTGGAAGCTTGATTACCTAAAGCAGGAGTGCTACGGCCCGTCACGCACTTTGATGCAGCCCGCCGAGCATGCATTAGTTTATCATAGATTTTGCCCGATAGGTTATCATTGGCTGTTCGCTATTTTTCCCAGCAACAGCGTTGGTAAACGTTACAGCAAACTGCTTTACACTATTCTTAGAGAACGTTTGCAATGTCAATGTCAAAACAGCATGTTACATAGAGATTATACTCTTTATAATCTCCATTGCAATAGCTCTAATTTACGTTATGTTACTCATTTGTTTGGGAACGCGTTTGAGCGTGCACAAAAGGGTCAGCTGGCCTATCATTGTTGATAACTGATATCTCCATTTTATAAGAAACGTTTAAAAGAAAAACGCAAAGAGTAATGCACTCCTGAGCATTATAATAGACTGTGAGAAGGCCATAGGCACAGCAGAGTGCGCCGGCAAGAGTCTTAAAGTGACAGTGCACCATTATAAATGAATTAAACAGCATCATATTAACCGTCTTTAACAAAATTACTTTCTCATTATTGTCATGTAAATTATATATATATATATATATATGGGGGGGGGGGGGGGGGGGGCATGGTCATTTTTGGCAGGTCGCTTGGTTGCGAATTGCTCACAGCGGTAAAACCTGCGCTCAGAAAAAAAGAAATTTGCTCAGCGCTGAAAAAAATTAGAGGGAACATTGGCTACGTGTAAAGCAAAGATTATAGAACGCTATGCTCCGCTCTAGAATCTTTGTTGTAAATATTTGGTTACCTAGTAACCGAGGCTTAAACGAAGTTTTCTACCAAATATAGCGCTTTATGGTCTTTGATGGGTAGGCCTACGTTGAGAGTCGCAAACATAAGCGAACGATTTGAAACGTGTTTCAGTTTGCCTTCATTTTTGCCATGAATGTCTACGAACTATGGCAAATGGATTGGTAGTTCTCCACAAACTTTAGGCCTACATAAAACATGCAGGGGCTAGACAGCGGTTACTGTTGACATGGAATGTTAAATTCCTTCAAATTTGCAGAGGAAAGGAGTTTCCGATGCCAATGCATTCACTGAAACACCATCAGAAACATATTTGAAAAAGAGTAATTCGTATGATATAAAACATCAGCGGGAATTAGAAACAAGTAGAACAATTTCACAAGCTGTGGCTATATGAACATTGCTCAGCTGAATACATCTCGCAGTGCGACGCATGCGGCCCGGGTTCACATCCCACCACATGCAATAATTTTAGAGGTGCATTTCTCACAGCTTAACCGATTTAAAGACAGAACGTAAGGCTTGTTAACTGTTAGTTACATAGTTCTCGCTTTAGATTGGGGGGGCTGCAGAATTTACTACAAGCAGGTAAGAAGTGGCTTGTTAACTGTTAGTTACATAGTTCTCGCTTTGGATTGGGGGGCTGCAGAATTTACTACAAGTAGGAAAGAAATGTCTTTTTTCATCATTAACAAGCTGCTTGTTAACACTTACAAGCTGCACGTTAACTGTTAACAAATATGCTTGTAAGTAACTTTAAATGCTGCTTATTAACACTTACAAGCTGTATGTTAACAGTTAGTTATTGTTATTAAAGGATAACAACAGTTAACTAACTGTTATAACTAATTGTTAACTGCTTGCTATGCACTGTTAATATTTATTAAGCACATGTTATTCTAAAGCGTTACCAAAAAGTCTTATGATAACACCTGAGATATTCATTCATTCCCCCATTGAGAAGAACTACTGAACGACCATGACATACCGGATGTGCCGCCATTTTCTTTGTACACGGGGTGAATGGTTGTGTCACAACTTTGAGATATCGATGGCTTTGGTTGACATTACTTGTTGAATATCTTCGTATGGATATTCTGAGGGATGTTGATTTGTATATGAATGAGAGAAGCTGCAACTTATGTGTTGTGGCATTGGTAGTTAGCTAGCTTGCTAACTCTGGCAGAAATCTCCGGTGTTCTTGCATAGTTTGGTGTTGCAGCCACAGGGTTGCAGCAACAGCGCCTAGCTAGCCTACAGGAAAGCTGCTGCCCATGAATTCATTTCATTTGGACTATTTGATATTTTGAACGCTTAACAGGTAGATATTCTGTCTTCTCATTTTGTAGACGAAAACGAAGAGAGATTTTATCTTAGTTTTTATATCATGCAAAACATTTTAGTCTCGTCTTTTTTCGTCAACAGTAATGCATGATAATATAGTCTTAGTCAGTGTTTCAGGACATTGGTTCTGCCTCGTCATCGTCTCGTCTTAGTCTCGGAAAAAAAGGTCGTTGAGGAACATATTTAGTCTCGTCTGACGAAATTAACACTAGAGCAACCCTTCGCTTAACACTAGAAGCGCCGCGCCGTTCTGACCCACTTATACCTAGAAGCGCCGCGCCCCGGTCATTTGACCGCTTTGACGACCTACTAGAAGCGCCGTGCTGTTGTGAACTACTTAAAGCGCGGCGAGGCGGTCAAAAGACCGCTGAGTCCTTAGACTGGGAGGCTGTTACTTACACAAAATGATCGCTAGATGGCGCTTCGTGCACGAATCAAATCGTTTGGTCATAAATTCAGTTTGCACTAGTATCATTCGTATCAGACCGTGTTGTTGATAGTCTGTGGTTGTTTCATTATGACATACAGCACGTTCGAGTTATCTGTTCATTTAGTTGTGTTGATTTGTGTTGTTTGAGGTAAACACTCTGGAAGAGTTCTTGAACAAACTTTAAGCAAACTTAAAGGCTAGTTCCAATTCACTCCCCAAATTCACTTCTATTCATTTAATAGGTAGCCTATCTGTTTGCGCCGCCGAAAATGAACAGTCTGCCGACAATGAACAGTCTGGTTTCAATTACACAGTAGCCAGGATTTCAGGCCGCATTTTACAGGCTACCGTGGCTACTTTCTAAAACATTTTTTATTCATTTAGGGAGAAGCATCTTATAGGGTCTAGCTACATCGGAGGGAGGGAGATAGAGAGCTATGCTGAGCAGAAAGATATTCTCCGTTTTGTGAATGTGTATGATATGTTTGCGATGTCTGCTGAAAAAAGGCTATGGGCCTATTGTTTCTACAATTTAAGCTAACGTCTACGTGAATTCGAGATCCAGCATTGAGATACACATTTTAACAGAACTGTAGAGGAGAACTGTAGCCCACTGGTCAGAGCTTCGGCCTCACATCCAAAGGATTGCTGGTTCGATTCCCGACTTGTTCATGACGGAAATCCTTTGAAGCAATGCATCAATAAATATAGGCTATGTTCTGTTTTTTCTATTCACACAACTACACGCACGCTGGCGAATTCGAACATTCTGAAATGCGCATATGCAATGAAACATGATTGCGCATTCTTCCACGAGTTGCCTAAATAGCCATGCCTACAGCCTAGCATATGCACAGAGAGAGGCGGTGGGGGTGGGGAGGCAGTTAATTGTCCTCGATGCGCGGTGATGTCTGTAGTAGCCTAGCCTAGACGAGTGTATGGGGGAGGGGGAATGATCGGTTTCAAATAGGCTATGTTGCAATGGATAGTGTGTTATGTATAGACCCCGAAGCCATTTGCTTTGAGAATAACGGCTGGCTGATGAAGTAGGCTAGTTGGCTGGCTAGCTGGCCCAGCCAAAACCTAAATGAGGCTGCAGCCGCCAACGTTTTCATGACTGATCATGGCTTTAGTTGCCACTTCATGTCTACAGATGTCTATATTGAACTAGATCTCAACACACAATGTTATTGTATTGTTTTGGACAACGTTCTGCACGTTTCACTCCAATGTAGACTGCATGCGTTGTGAACAGGAAAGGAAACGGTGGAAGTCGCATCACGGACTTCTGTTTTGTTCTGTAATACCTCTATAATATCCTCTAGCCGCTATAGTATTTCTATAGCAATCTTGTAGTAGGCCTACTTCTGTAGTATGTCCCAATTTACTATAGTATTCCTATAAGATTCCTATAAGATTCCTACAATATTTAGTCCCAAAATACTATAAGATTCCTATAGTACTTTTTCGTAAGGGGTAGCCTAATAACCTATCGCGTTCAATGTTGTAAATCCGTCTGTTCCAGAATATTGGTTCATATCATCAATCTTTGGTTTTGGCGTTTGTGCAACCTGGCCCTGAAGATTTAACAAAACTCTGACTAGCCCTACAATTAGGAAAGTATGTAAGGCGAGATCAAGATTAGACTACGTTGCTTGCTTCTTTCCCCCATGTCAACTCACTGCGAGTTCTGTATATCGTAGCAACGAGCACAATACTGATGTGGTGTGTCCAGTGGGAAAATCTCATGTAGGTGTGGGGATCTACACAGGCAGGCACACAGCATAGTCACATGATCTTTTGGAAAGTCACATGACCATAGACCACAGGAAGTGATAAATGTTTGCTGGCTGCATGTCAGACTCTCTTTGTGTTGGCGCAGACACAGTTGTGTGAGTTGGGCTCCCCTTCCCATGCAGGTATGGTTGGTCCTGGTAGGACATATTTAATCACTGCCACTTGTGTTTTAATATTTATTTATTTCATTTTTATCAGGGTGATCTCTAGAAGCGTGTCTACTCTTCATCGAGGACACAGGCCTCTGCATGGAATTTTAACTGTTATGTTCACTTCATTGTGACCTGAGCTGCTGGGCTGCACTGGTAAAGGCCTCAATATGCACATCTTTCCACATGCATTGAATGTGTTATATCTGCATTGGGACATGTTTTAATGACTTTCTCTGTCCGTAGAAACGGAACATTCACCTTGTCTCCTCATGTGTGTGAATGCTGTGGGACAGTTTGAGCATACTGAAAAGTAGGCCTATATTTTCTAGTTATGTTTGAGTTGGCTACACTATCCTGTTTAACAATGCTGTCAACTAACATGCTTGGTTTCTCTTTAAAAGGGACCAGGCCAGCCACTGTTTTTGAGTAATTAATACGCATTTCTTTGTTTTTTTGTTTGTTTGGTTAGCTGTGATTTTGCCTCGAGGCCTACCACCGGTGCCTCCATTCATAGTAGCCTATTTCATTGTTTCATTGTTTCAACTAGTCTGGTGCTATTGATGCTGGTGGGTTTCCTCCTTAACGCTGTCTTCTCTGTAGGCTATCCCTGTACAAGGCCGGATCCTTACTGATGCTTTGCCCCTGGTCGGGGGACCACACTGGAGGGACACTGTAGTGGTGTGTACGTATACTGTAGCTACAACACGGTGTGATATTTTGTAGTGGTATTTAAAAAGATCTTAAGTGTGTAGTGCTTGCTGTGTTGCATGCTTCGTTGGTGTTGGGTTGCTGTCTCCTGTTTTCTGTCTCACCAGGGGCCTCCTGAGCAGGGGTTCTGCATCGGCCGATCCGATCTTCCTAGGCTGAGGAATCCACCAGTATTTTGTGTAGCAGTATTTTAAGACCTGTCCATAACTTTTCGATACCTGTGTGCTAAATTATTATAAATTTGAAATACTTTTGTATATCTGCCTCTTGTCAACTGTCCCTGTGCGGGGGGAAATTAGCCACACTACATTTAAGTAAAGAGTAAAGATACATGGGTCCTCCTGCCCATCATCAGGAGGTGGCGTAGTCAGACTTTAAAGAAGGTGCCATGCTTGGCAGTTACCACATTTTTGGCGTAGCCTGCAGGATGTAAATGAGGCATTGATATTTTGTTTTGCTTGTATTGTTTTGTTTGTGTATTCTTTGATTATTAAAATAGAAACAGTGGCTGGCTCTGGACAACAGAAGACTACAATCGGATGACCAAGACAAGCCATGATGGGAACCAAAGGCCAGTGACTACAACAGTACTTCCAATTGAAGTGTTACTATTTTTCATATCTTTGCTGTTCCATGTGATCTTCTGTGGTAGTAAGGCTGTTAAATTGGTAAAATGAGTGAGGTGGAGGAACATGTGCCTGAGGAACTTTTCACTCTTCGAGAGGAAGTGCAGAGGTTACGAGTGGCTAATGAACAACTTAAGAGGGGAAGAGGTGCCAGCGCAGGTACCTCTAGCGGGACAGCCCCCGGTGGCCATTTGGACTCACCAAATTTTCCTGATCCACAATTTAGACCTGAACATTTTGTTTATATTCAGAGAGAGAGGAAGTGCCCCCACTTCTCCGGCTCAAGATCTAAATCTGATATATCGATTTATGATTGGATAGAAAAAAATTGAGTCATGTGCGAGAGATAGGAATATGAGTGCTAGAGAGAAGGCCCTCTTCCTTTATGATCATTTGGAAGGAGAAGCAAAAGCTGAAATCAGATTCCGCTCCTTGGCTGAGCGAGAGAATCCGGACACAATTTTAAAAATGTTAAAAGAGGTTTATGGTTCCTCCTCCTCCTTTGTCAGTCTGCAAAGACTATTCTTTGACAGAAAACAGAAAGATGGGGAGTCTTTAAAAGAATTTTCTCACTCTCTGTGGGCCTTAATTGAAGAAATTGAGCGTGCTTACCCTAATAGATTGATAGACCCAGATATATTGGTCAGAGATCAGTTCATGGAGCATGTACGTGATGTTTCCTTAAGACGAGAGTTAAAAAGCATTGTTCGACACAATTCAGCTGTTGGTTTTATTGCACTGCGGCATGAAGCAATTAGATGGATGGAGGAAGGTGAGCGGCCCTCCGGACAAACTCGAGCTGGACTTCACCACTGTGGGGTGGATTTGAATGTTGAAGGGGCTTGTCATGCAGTGGGGGTGGGAAAAGGGTTGGAAGCTTCTGCTTTGCAAGAACAACTTAACCAACAACAGTCACAGATTAATAAAATCCTACAAAGTCTGTCTAAGATAGAATCTATGATAAACCAGCCTACTTCTCGTCCTCATAACCCCAATTACCAGTTTACCCCTGAAGGTCAGCCCATCTGTCTCCGATGTCGTAAGCCTGGCCATGTCCTCCGTCAGTGTCGGCAGGAACCCAGGCAGCGAACGAACAGTCTACCCAATGTCCAGCCCGTGGAAAATCATGCAGTCACAGGACAGTCAGGTATGCATCATATTGATCCTAGCACTGTGATAAACAATCCTAGTCCCTCTAATCAGGTCTTGCCCCCATCAAAGGAGTCAATGTCACTTGTAGGTAAATGTCCTGTAGTGGAGGTAAGGATGGGGGCTGTCAAAGTGAAGTGTTTACTGGACACTGGTTCTATGGTGACAACAATCACAGAGTCTCTTTTTAAGAAAGTCTTTCAACATTGGGGTGCACCTAGGCTCAAGTCATGTGGGTGGTTGGCTTTAAAAGCTGCGAATGGCTTAGAGATCCCTTATGTTGGATACTTAGAGTTGGATATCGAGGTATTGGGTAGAACCCTTCCGGGACGGGGTGTTTTGGTAGTAAAGGATGCCCCTTGTCCATTACAATCACATTCCATTCCTGGGCTGTTAGGAATGAATGTCATTGCTCAGTGTTATAAGGAGTTATTTGCACAACAGGGTGAAGATTTATTTGCTTCTCTATGTGCTGTTCAGGCAGAGGCCTGTTGGGAGCCAGCTCTTCGTTACTGTCGCCGCCAAGATGTGTGCCATTTAACTCATGAGGGTCGGGTGCGGGTACTAGAAAGGGGTGGGGAATTCATACCAGCTGGCTCACTTAAGTTTATTAAGGTCACCTGCCCAAAAGTCCCATATACGCCCCCTGTTACAATGCTGTTGGAACCGGGAGGCTCAGATCTTGCCCCAGGTTTGCTGCTATCCCCTTCTTTACTCAGTGTTACCAATGGTGTGACGTATGTTCCTGTAGTTAATGTAGGTGCCACTGGTGCTACAATCCACTCAAAGCAGGTGTTGGGGATGTTGCACTCAGTGGTTGACATCCAGGCAGAGCAGCTGAGTTTGGAGGGGGAGAATGGGGAGGTTGCACTAGTTAATACACATACTGCTGGGGGGGCACCTGCCTCCATCTCAGAAGTCCTTGCAGCTTTACACTGGTCAGAACTTTCATCTGAAGAGGAGAGCCAAGTAAAACAGCTGTTAGAGAAGTATAGTGAGGTTTTTGCTAAATATGATGGAGATCTGGGCTGCACTGATGAGATTGAACATGAGATACCTCTTTTAGATGATGCCCCGGTCCGACAAAGATATCGGCGAATACCCCCAACACAGTGGCAGGCTGTCAAAGACCACATCAAACAGCTTCTGGATAGCAAAGTGATCAGGGAGAGTAGCAGCCCTTACGCATCACCCATTGTCCTAGTGCAGAAGAAAACTGGAGAACTACGGATGTGTGTTGATTACCGCCAACTGAATGCCAAGACAAGAAAGGATGCCTACCCATTACCTCGTATTGAGGAGTCATTGGACGCCTTGTCAGGTGCTCAGTGGTTTTCAACTTTGGACTTGGCTAGTGGCTATAATCAAGTTGCTGTTGCTGAGAAAGATAAGCCAAAAACTGCATTTTGTACACCCTTTGGTCTTTTTGAATTTGAAAGGATGCCTTTTGGGTTATGTAATGCCCCTGGAACTTTCCAGCGGCTCATGGAGCGAATATTTGGTGATCAGAGCTTTCACTCAGTTCTTTTATATCTTGATGATGTCATAGTTTTTTCTTCTTCTGTCGCCCAACACTTGCAGAGACTGGAGATGGTGCTCAGCCGACTCCAACAGAAAGGGCTTAAGGCAAAGCTGAGTAAGTGCCATTTTTTCAGGAGGGAGGTGCAGTACTTAGGACATCGTGTGTCCAAAGAGGGTGTGGCCACTGACCCAGAAAAAATAGCTGCTGTGAGCAACTGGAGGAGGCCCTGTGATGTGACTGAGGTCCGATCATTTCTTGGATTTTGCAGTTATTACCGTCGTTTCGTCAAAGGGTTTGCCCAGTTAGCGGCTCCACTCCACCAACTAGTGGCAGACGTCATTAAAACCGCAAAGACGACTAGGACCAGGCCAGCTGCAGTACTACCCAGTATGTGGACTGAACAATGTGAGAGAAGTTTCACTGAGTTGAAGAGGATGTTCACAAGTGCTCCCATCTTAGCATTTGCCGATTTCACCAAACCCTTTGTCTTGGAGGTAGACGCCAGTCACCAAGGGCTAGGCGCAGTTCTGTCTCAGGAGAAGGAGGGGAAATTGAGACCAGTGTCATACGCTAGTCGCTCGTTACGTGGTTCAGAGCGTAACATGGACAATTATAGCTCCATGAAGCTAGAGTTCTTAGCATTAAAATGGGCAGTTTCAGAAAAATTCAGAGAGTATTTGCTTGGTAGTAAATGTGCAGTTTACACTGACAATAACCCTTTGAGTCATTTTCAGACCCTGAAGCTGGGCGCTACCGAACAAAGATGGGCTGCCCAGTTGGCAGCCTTCGACTTTACCGTGCACTACCGACCAGGTAAAAATAATGCTAATGCCGACTCTCTCTCTCGCCAATACAGCACTCAGGCAGAAACCACCAATCTTGAGACCGACCAGCTGAGGGTTGAACCCTTCCCACCGCTCATTCTTGACCGAACTGAGGGAGCCATGTCCCACCAAATTGGAGTCCTTCCAAGCCGATCCAGTGCTGAACTGGCAACGCTGCAAGGGGCGGATCCTGTTTTTAAAGACTTTCTGTATTTTTGGAGACTAGGAAGGCCTCCTAGTAAGGAGCAACGGGCCAACATCACCAAGGACGTACAAAACCTCCTCCGGCAGTGGGATCGTATCGTGGAGAAGGACGGCCTGCTGTACCGGAAGGCAACTGCCCCTCATGGAGAGCCATACAACCAGCTGCTCCTGCCCCATTGTCTTCACCAGGAACTTCTCCGGGGTCTCCATGATCAGCATGGACATCAAGGAGTGCGACGGACAACTGACCTGGTAAGGCAACGGTGTTACTGGCCAGGGATGGGTGCGGAAATTGAGAAATACTGTCAGAACTGCCAACGTTGTGTGCTGTCTAAAGCTGTCCAGCCCAGAGTGAAGACTTACCAAGGGGTTATGCTAGCTAGTCAGCCATTAGAAGTACTTGCTATAGACTTTACCCTGCTTGAGTCCGCAACAGATGGCAGGGAGAATGTCTTGGTAATGACGGATGTTTTCTCAAAGTACACACAGGCAATCCCGACCAAAGACCAAAGTGCAAGTACAGTGGCAAAAGTACTAGTCGACTGCTGGTTCCACCGCTTCGGAGTGCCTAAGCGGATACATTCCGATCAAGGGAGAAACTTCGAGAGTACACTCATCGCACAGTTGTGTCAGCTATATGGGATTGAGAAATCTAGAACAACCGCATACCATCCCCAAGGGAATGGGCAATGCGAGAGGTTTAACAGGACCCTCCATGACCTCCTCCGATCACTCACTACAGAAAAGAAAAGGACCTGGCCAAAGTACATCTCCCAGTTGGTGTGGGCATACAACACCTCTACCCACCGCTCAACTGGTCATTCACCTTACTCGTTGATGTTTGGCGTGCCACCCCGACTCCCCATGGACTTCCTCTTAGGGGCTAATGACACCGAAGAAACAAGCTCCCGGGATGAATGGGTTCTACAGCATCAGGAACGGCTCCAGGTAACCCGTGAGCTAGCCCGCAAGAACATGGAGGATGCAGCAGATTATCGGCAGCGACACCACAACCAACAGGTGTGTGACAAAGGTTTTGCAGAGGGCCAGTTGGTCTATTTAAAGGATCACCGCTGCCAAGGTCGTCGCAAGATCCAGGATGTCTGGGCACCAGTGTTGTACAAAGTTGTCCGGGTACCGACTGACCCTGGTGCGCCATACACCGTAACATTGGCTGATGGGACTGGTAATGTCCGACACGTCCCTAGAACAGAGATTAGAGCATCTCAACTGGAGACCATACCATCAGTACCAAAGGTTCCTCAGCCATCTACAAACTCTACTTGCCCAGGAAATAATTCCACTTGCAGCGAGGATGTCCTTTCCTGGATAGAAGCACAAACACCTACACCAACAGCTGTGGTCACTTCGAATTCGCCACCAACGGCCCCTGATGCGGGGTCAGAAGCACCTGTAGGGGAGGATGAGGATTGGGACGAGGACGATGGTGTTGATGACGATGGTGACCATATGTGCCAAGATGGTGATGATGATGATGATGATGATGATGACTATGATGAGGGGAACCCCCAACTTCAAGGCAGGTCGCCAGGTCTCCGACACACCAGGCGGGCAACAGCTGGAAAACACAAGAATCCTCACAATCTGCCCATGTCCACAGTCACCAGTGGAAATGTAGGGGTGGTAAGGGCTGCTGCATTCCTTGGGGTTTAGGTTTGATCGTCGGGGGCGACGACACCTTTTGGGAGGAGTGAGTGTGGGGATCTACACAGGCAGGCACACAGCATAGTCACATGATCTTTTGGAAAGTCACATGACCATAGACCACAGGAAGTGATAAATGTTTGCTGGCTGCATGTCAGACTCTCTTTGTGTTGGCGCAGACACAGTTGTGTGAGTTGGGCTCCCCTTCCCATGCAGGTATGGTTGGTCCTGGTAGGACATATTTAATCACTGCCACTTGTGTTTTAATATTTATTTATTTCATTTTTATCAGGGTGATCTCTAGAAGCGTGTCTACTCTTCATCGAGGACACAGGCCTCTGCATGGAATTTTAACTGTTATGTTCACTTCATTGTGACCTGAGCTGCTGGGCTGCACTGGTAAAGGCCTCAATATGCACATCTTTCCACATGCATTGAATGTGTTATATCTGCATTGGGACATGTTTTAATGACTTTCTCTGTCCGTAGAAACGGAACATTCACCTTGTCTCCTCATGTGTGTGAATGCTGTGGGACAGTTTGAGCATACTGAAAAGTAGGCCTATATTTTCTAGTTATGTTTGAGTTGGCTACACTATCCTGTTTAACAATGCTGTCAACTAACATGCTTGGTTTCTCTTTAAAAGGGACCAGGCCAGCCACTGTTTTTGAGTAATTAATACGCATTTCTTTGTTTTTTTGTTTGTTTGGTTAGCTGTGATTTTGCCTCGAGGCCTACCACCGGTGCCTCCATTCATAGTAGCCTATTTCATTGTTTCATTGTTTCAACTAGTCTGGTGCTATTGATGCTGGTGGGTTTCCTCCTTAACGCTGTCTTCTCTGTAGGCTATCCCTGTACAAGGCCGGATCCTTACTGATGCTTTGCCCCTGGTCGGGGGACCACACTGGAGGGACACTGTAGTGGTGTGTACGTATACTGTAGCTACAACACGGTGTGATATTTTGTAGTGGTATTTAAAAAGATCTTAAGTGTGTAGTGCTTGCTGTGTTGCATGCTTCGTTGGTGTTGGGTTGCTGTCTCCTGTTTTCTGTCTCACCAGGGGCCTCCTGAGCAGGGGTTCTGCATCGGCCGATCCGATCTTCCTAGGCTGAGGAATCCACCAGTATTTTGTGTAGCAGTATTTTAAGACCTGTCCATAACTTTTCGATACCTGTGTGCTAAATTATTATAAATTTGAAATACTTTTGTATATCTGCCTCTTGTCAACTGTCCCTGTGCGGGGGGAAATTAGCCACACTACATTTAAGTAAAGAGTAAAGATACATGGGTCCTCCTGCCCATCATCAGGAGGTGGCGTAGTCAGACTTTAAAGAAGGTGCCATGCTTGGCAGTTACCACATAGGCTAGCCTAATTTCTAGGCTCGTTTATTTTTCGCGTGTCTCTATGATATAATTATTTTTAGATGCAAAAAGTCTAACTGGCTTAGTCAAAGTTTGTCAGATGGCGGCTCAATTTGGCTAGTATTGTGATTCATCCGTTTATTTCAGATAGTTTGTTATGAAAAACCATTAACAAAAAATAATTGTTCGTCGACGTTGAAAAACAGTCTGCGAATTCAGCTACATTTTTTCGCTCGTGCCAAGCTGCGAACCCAAGTCTCCTGCGTAGTGGTCGAGAGAATTAACGTTGCGCCACTAAATGAATGCACCGCAACTCTTTGGAAATATATTTCTTTGTCCAGCAAATAGGCTATGTAAGAAAATGCCTATTAGTCTGAGCTTTAAAAGATAGCCTACAAATAGAAGATAAGATACAACTATGAATGTACGTAGGCATACGCGCCCTACGTACATAAATAGGCTTCGACGAATTTCAGCTGAAAATATTTTTTACACACGTAGGCCTGCCTAATAGAACAACGTCGCAGAACAACGTTTTCAAAACAAACTCGCATTTTACCACTGTAAATCGCCTCCATAGACTATGCCATGTAAATGAAAAATAGTTATTAAAATAAATCACATATATAATACATATTGCACATATATAAACTATATGTTTTATGGTAAAATATTATTCTCATGCCCGACTGACAGGAAACCCTTGCGACATCTGTTGTGAGAAAAGAGAATAGCAGCCTGGACAAACATGGCCGAACGCGAGACAACATAGTGTTGTCACATAAGTGAGCGCAAAATAGCTCTAAACTAGCTTACTGGTGTGCTTTTGGTCATGTAAAAATTCTGGGTGACAAAACACGCATATTTAGGAAAAGTCGTGAACGTAGGGTCCTGGAATTAAAACGAGTGAAAAGATTTATTTTGCCCGGCCGTTCTAGGTATATCTAGGTCAAACCTACACGGTGCTTCTAGTAATACGCGTCAGCGGTCAAATGACCGGTGCTTGGCGCTTCTAGTGTTAATACCACCATAGATCTGCAGGCCGATGGGTGTAGGCTAGTCACTAAATGTATTTATTATATAGCCCCCCATGGATGAAATTCCACAAAACTGGGCACACTCCCAGAGGATGTCAGGTTAATAATACACATGAAATTTGGTGCAGTTCATAACATCTCATCTGAAGATAGGAGTGATTAAAGCAATATTATATTGCATTTTCATTTTTTACCATGGGAGTGCAAAATGACAAATGACAAATGGTTTCAAGCTAAGTTGATGCGGGCTCTTGAGACCAACATAAACATTTTGTCATCCTCAGTGCCACGGTTCAGGCAGGGGAGGCAGCGTGGGGGTGGAATGGACCCCAGGGACCAAGCAAACATTTCCCTAGAAGTCTACTGGGGCTACATGCCCACCAAGTTTCATGTGCCCCGGTGTTACGGTGTCCCGGGAATCATTCAGAGAGTAGATGACGGGAAAAAACTTTGACAATATCTATATGACGGCTACGCTAGCTACGCTTGCAGTGGTCATAATTACCAGCCACAGAGGAGTATAAATTATGACTTTGTGTCTGAACTCTACTTTTCATATTTTTACATTGCATGTAAATGCAATGTGTTATCCCTGTTCTTCTTATTATTATTATCGTTATAATTATTCTTCTTCCGACCAAAATCAATGATCAAAGGCTCTAAAACCACTGAACCGTTTGACGTCATTCAAGCATTCCTACAAAGGTCTTGAAATGGAGATTTGTTCTATGTGTTTTTCACATTTGTGAACTTTATACTTTTTGAGATATTTACGATAAAAGAGTTAAAAACTCCCATGGAGTTAACGTTGAGACGCTTTTGCGGCAAATATGTATTGCTACGTCAGTGCTCTTTCATACATGGTGTCCACTAGAGTGGACGGATATTCAAACTTACTTTAAAACTACTGGATTTGCAATATTTTCTTCAAACCACCACTGGAGTGTCTCCTAAAACCTTTTTGTACTGTGTGCATAAACATTGTCTTTAAAAATATTTGTAACTTTAAATATTTGATCATGAATCCAAGATGGCGGATGATAGTGGTAATGACCTTACAACCTCTGGGATATCCCTGCTGAAAAAACAGCCTGACCAGCTAAAGGTGGTTTGCTGGTTGACCAGCTTGTTAACCAGCTTATTTGACCACCCTATGATGGTTAACCAGCTAGACCAGCAAAACTCTCGCAAAAACATACCTTCAACTGGTTTACCCAGCTTACAATGGTAATTCAGCTGGTTTTGATTGTCGTACCACCTCAAGCTGGTCATTTTAGTTGGTGTTGCTGGTCTACATTGCTGGTTTTTACTGGCCACGCAAGCTTATGTTGGTCATTCTAGAAAACCAGCTTGACCATCTTTGTCAAGCTTGACAGGCTGGTTATCAGCATTACCATCTTAAACCAGCTGTATCCCAAACGAGAGGCTGGTCACACCAGCACGACCAGCTTCCTCAGATGGTCACGCCAGCATGTCTAGCTGGTGGCCTAACCAGCTACAACAGCAAAGACCAGCAATAGCTGGAAGAAAACCAGCAAAGACCAGTTAAAACCAGCTACCAGCTTAGGGTTTCTTGCTGTTTTCTTCAGCAGGGATCATCACCCTGCTGAAAAAAACAGCCTGACCAGCTAAAGGTGGTTTGCTGGTTGACCAGCTTGTTAACCAGCTTATTTGACCACCCTATGATGGTTAACCAGCAAGACCAGCAAAACTCTCGCGAAAACATACCTTCAACTGGTTTACCCAGCTTACAATGGTAATTCAGCTGGTTTTGATTGTCGTACCACCTCAAGCTGGTCATTTTAGTTGGTGTTGCTGGTCTACATTGCTGGTTTTTACTGGCCACGCGAGCTTCTGTTGGTCATTCTAGAAAACCAGCTTGACCATCTTTGTCAAGCTTGACAGGCTGGTTATCAGCATTACCATCTTAAACCAGCTGTATCCCAAACGAGAGGCTGGTCACACCAGCACGACCAGCTTCCTCAGATGGTCACGCCAGCATGTCTAGCTGGTGGCCTAACCAGCTACAACAGCAAAGATCAGCAATAGCTGGAAGAAAACCAGCAAAGACCAGCTAAAACCAGCTCCCAGCCTAAGCTGGTTTCTTGCTGTTTTCTTCAGCAGGGATCATCACCCTGCTGAAAAAAACAGCCTGACCAGCTAAAGATGGTTTGCTGGTTGACCAGCTTGTTAACCAGCTTATTTGACCACCCTATGATGGTTAACCAGCAAGACCAGCAAAACACTTGCGAAAACATACCTTCAGCTGGTTTACCCAGCTTACGATGGTAATTCAGCTGGTTTTGATTGTCGTACCACCTCAAGCTGGTCATTTTAGTTGGTGTTGCTGGTCTACATTGCTGCAGGGTTGCCAACTCTCACGCTCCCACCGTGACACTCATGATTTCAGCATCAATCTCACGCTCTCACGCAGACATAAGAAATGTCACGCCAAAATCCATTCTTCTTTTTCTTCATAATCAGTTGGTGACTAGACCACAGCAGAGCATATTGTAGACAGAAGACGAATTTAAGGCATGTATAGGCTATTTAGATCAATAGCAGGTATAGGTCTAATATCTGTCTGTCGTTCTCAGCGCAGAGAAATTATTTGAGACGGGCGAAGTGCAAAATGCGCACCATTCGTTTCTGTCGGATTGCTCACGAAGTTCACACTGATATGAATGACACTTGACAGAGCGCGATCTTTCTGATGGCAGCCTATTATTATTATTATTAGGCTACATTAATGCAATTAAATTGTATAATAAGCCATTCCCGAGTAGCCTATTCCAGTTTTTAAATTGCAATAGGCCTACATTTCTACTTGTTGTCCAACTTCAGGCAGTAGGCCACTGACAGTAACAAAGGTGGTTTAGTTATGTCCGCTCTGTTAACTTGACAGCGAGCGAAGATATTCTATTCTGTCAAAAGTAGGGCCGCTGCTGATGAGCTATTCAACATTCTCAACAATTACCCTAGTCTACCTGGCAGAATATCAAATGGGAAAACTGTGAGGGATTCGGATGGCGCACAGACGATATCAGCTAACAAAAAAAATGGCCTGCACTGCAGACCGTGATAGAGGAGGATAACGCCCGATGCGCAACGGACGGACTGTTTCATTCCTAGGGAAGCGCTCGCGTCAGGGCCTGATCTGACTAAGAGGTTGTGCTTCATTTAGCCTATAACACAATGGTAGCCTATTGTTGGCCCTTTTTCTGTATTTTTGGAAATCAGCTTTTTTTGAAGCAAGGATGACAAAAACTGACGATATTGGTCATTGATTTAGATTTGTATTTTCTCTATTTCTGAACTGATATTTAGGCCTATCTGTAGCCTAACTGTTATTTGTTACTGAGGTATATTTAGCAAGTGAAGTGACATTAATTATGTCAATAAATTTGACAATTTTGAGCTTGACCTAGGCTACTACTTTCTTAGAGTGATGATGGACAGGTGGGGCTCCAGAAAGCCCCCTTGATCAAAGTGGGGAATGAAAGAAAACGTTTGAGAACCACTGCAGGCTATGTAGGCTAGCACCCCAAAATAATTAACTAGGCTACTGCTCTTCCACTTTTTATTTTTATTTTTTTACTAGAAAACAAGCATTAGCATCCCAAATCAAATCAAGAAAATTTAAATTCTTGACTGATTGTCAATATCAAAACAATTGTGACACATTAAAATTCTTATAAAGTATTTTTCACTGGCTATGGCTCCTAACTGATGCATGAGATCACTGGCTATGGCTCCTAACTGATGCATGAGAATATATGGATGGATAGATGGATAGATAGCCTACAGAACATCTATGATCTACGATCTGTAAATAGCTATATTATATTGGATGTGAGTTGTATCGGTCTACAACACCACTAAATGACACTGAGAAACCCATACTGGTATATTATATTCACCTGTGTAACAACCATATGTTAGTAGGCCTATATGTTGTGGTCTAGGCTATGGGCCCGTGTGTCTGGCAAGGGGCCTGCACTTAAAGATTGTGCTGATACCTTTTGCACCCATTTTTTGGGTGGCCCTCAAAATAAGCCAACCCTCAAACCAGCTAATAGGCTAACTGAAATAAAACCATGCCAATCTCTTGGTATGGTGAAAGGTATGTGTTGATGTGGGGTGATTTTAATTCCAGAGTCCAAGGGGACATAGTGTCCTGGATACATGAAATAACTGTCATTTTAAAAATAAAACAAATACAAATCTGCTAGCCTCTATGGAATAAATTTAACACATAGGTTAACATAGGCATTCCAATACTTAAATCCCCTCTATTTTAAGGAACAATTTATTTATTAACGATACATTATTCATTCACAAAGAAAATGTATGTCCTTAAAGGTTGAATATTTCCTAATTTTTTCATTTAAAGCATTAAGAACAATTTCCAAAAGATGATTTTATATTGTCAACTTTAGCATGTGTTCCAATACATTTGGAGTTGACTGTATGTCATTATTTATTAGTTAAATGTGTATGATTGTTGCCATTAAATGATTTTTGTAATGTCTGCACCTTAAAGGTATACTATGCAACGTTTTTCAGTTAATCAATTCGTTCCATACTGTTATATATGATTAAATGAGTCATTACCGGTCGAACGGTGTTTTTTTTTGGCCGCTCTAGTGGTCTGTAGCGGTAAAACCACACTTGCAACTTCAGGAGACACCGGGCACGCACCCATGCTCTACTCCAGGAAGTGTCATGTAAAGTCTCATGAAAAGGCACGACAGACTGACCGATTGAGGAGTTTTGTCAAATTTATGCACTAAAGCTGTAGGGGAAGCTCTGCAGAGAAATATGCAAGCATAAAACGAGCGAAAATGAAAAGTGAAAGCGAAACCGGCGATGAAATCGCCAATCCTGCATAGTATACCTTTAAAGTGTCAAAGTGTCCATGTAGTATATACTGTAGTTCATGAAATAAAAGTTTTAAATGCTACGGAATAGTCTATTTTTCTGATCCCCAAACTGATATCTCAATTGTAACTCCTCCTTCTCAATAGAGTCTCATAACAATGTCTCCTCATTTGCTGTATTATTTCTCCAAAGGAGAAACGAGTTGTAAATGAGACTACACTCAAACATATAGGAGATCTCCCCTAGGTCTCCCCTATTTCTCCTGTGTCTCAAACTAATATCTCTTTCGTGGCTCCTTCTTGTCTCATAATATATGTCTCACCTATTTCTCCTAAGGCCATTTTAGGAGAAAGAACTGAGACAAAAATGATACTTTAATGATCCTAAAATGAGCCTTAAATGAGAATCTCAATTTTGTCTCCTGAGCAACAGAAGAGATACAAATGAGAAACAAAATTTTCCCCTGGGTAGTTAGACAATCAAACCCTTTAAGCACTATATTTAGCAAACGACAATCAAATTTAACGTTAGCTTCTAGCCACTCTGTAACTCAGCGTCCTAAGTAAAGTCCAACCTGATAGACATGCCAGTTGTACCATTAAGGTGTAAGCCTTCTTCTCACAGTCGTTTCTACAGTACAAACTACATTGTTATCATTCTCATCATTGCTATCATGCTTGTTGTTAGCAAGCTAGCAGTCGTTTTAGCTAGGCACCACTAAGCCAGCCAAGCAATCATTTAAAGGGGCTTTCGGTATCATTCACAAATGAAAAACCTTTGTTAACAGTTTATTGTACATTCCTAATTGGATAATCATACACTTGGAAACACATCGAAAAACATAGGTATTAGCTCATGTAATATTTGTGTACATAAAAAATACCCTACCGGAAGCTAACGTTACAATTGCTATATCATTTCCTTGGCCTACCTGTTGCTGCATAGCATCATCGTTGATTGACGTTGTTTGAGATTGTATTCTGTATTCCAATGTGGTCTAAGATGTTAGCCTTTTTACCTGTATTAAAGCTTATCAATCCTACCAGTCGTTTCACTGTAGAGTAGGTGAACTTCAGTAAACAAAGTGTCAGCGCTTGCAACTCGTTTGAAGTTGGCAACTTCATTTAGTCTATTATTCTAATAAATGAAGAGTTATTTTTCAAAATACTATCCACAATTTTAATGAATTTCATTAATCACTTTTTAAAAGTGGGTTTCCAAGTAATTTCAGTGGAACTGGAACTGGGTTATTGTAATTCATCTATTCTTATTGTGTCATATGTTGTCTTTTTAACTAATACAATGCTTTACACAGCAACCTTTTTTACATTTACATGCAATGGTAATTAGATTAGATTAGATTAGATAGTACTTTATTGTCTGTTACACAAGGGTTACAGAAAATTTTCTTTGACAAGGCTCCAATCACAAAAAGAACATTCACACAGACATATAAGGACAAGACATGGGGTGTTGAGGTATCAGCTTTGGTAATCATTTTGTGTTGTTCAGTATGGTTACTGCAGAAGGGATGAAGGATTTCTTGTAAATATTCTTCCGGGCCAGTGGTACATTGAAACGCCTGCCTGATGGTAGTAGCTGGAAGGAGTGATGGAGGGGGTGACAGTGGTCCGCTGTGATCAGGTTGGCTTTCCTGATCACTGAGCGACTGTACAGCTCAGATAGGGGGGTGTGGGGGGAACCAGTTATTTTGGCAGCATGGTTTACTATCCGGGAGAGTCTTCCATGGAATTACATTTTCTAGTATAATATGTTATTCCATTTGGCTGTTGTCTGGTGCTAATCTCTATCCCTGGTCAAGTGTAGCGCTGTGTTGTCTCTCTCTGTCCATGTGTGTTTCTGGCTTCTCCAACAGGAAGAGAACACCTGTAGAGAATATTTATTTTGGAAACCATTTCACATGGTTTTATTCACATTGCTGGCACAGAATGATAAATACAGTAGGTCTCATTCTTTTGTCTCCAACAAGAACAGAGCCAGCCAGCGTTTGACACCACAGAGAGCAAGTGAAGGCTACCACAGGGAAGGGACCCAAATCTTTTGCATCCTCCTCTGGCGTGTGATGAGCATAATGTGGGATTTTACACGTCATACCTCATCATCCTTCCTCCCCCAGCAGGACTAAGGAGGTGTCAATCACACATATAAAGCCTGGTGAAGGTGAGGATGCAGGTGGGTTTAGCTCAACATCGGTTCCACATACTGTACATGGATACATGGCCTGCTTTCTCACTCGTTCGCAATGGGGAACAAATCCGTGAAGTGATCGTGGAGGAGCGCTGCATCTCCTTTCACAGTGAAAAAAGCACAGTGGGAAGAGATTCCCAGAGAGTGCTGCATTGATGTGCACACACTCAAATGAACTCACTTACACCGGCAGACACAGAGACACTCTCTCTCAGACACACACACACACACACACACAGGTACATACACACAGAGAGATGGAGAACATACATATGTGTTTCTGCGCACGTCTTCTCCTATACGTAACGCTGAAAGGGAAACTTCACAAAGCATGAGAACATCACCATTCTTCCATTCTGTCTCTGATTGGTTCAAGTGCTTGTTGCCTGGTAACCACAATCCCTCCAGAAAGGCTTTCATTCTGGCCTGAAATATCAAAAAGACACACTTGCCAAGGTCTGACAAACTCACAAAGTATTGACAAAAGGGAAGATTGAATAAAGCTTCCACAAAACATGCACCGAGGTAAATTACTGGAAAGGAGGCAGCGCAGCTGTCATCAATTGTTTCTCTCCAAGATTTACTGTTACTTCCATACAGCAAAACATGATGGACAGGGAACTATTTGGATAAAAAAACAACAAAAATGGCCGAGAGCAAACAAATGACACCTTTGCATCTTTTGTGGATAATTATTACTATATGGAAAGAACTCATGGGGTGCAGGAAGGAGCTGGCTCTGTCTTGCATTTACAAATCAGAAATTGGCTAGCTTTTTTCCACGGGGGGGGGGGGGCAGGAAATGATGAATCTAATTATCACCTCTACCCAAACAAAAGAAAAGACATATTGGGAAAACAGTCAATATATTATATGCACTGGAGTGCAAAACAAAGTACAAAAACAAGAGGCAAGATAGAACAGAGTGGTGAGGAGTGTATAAAGATGCCGTTCAGTAATAACCTGGCACTTTGAGCATTTACCAACACAGTGAAATTACTCATTTAGGAACAATGACTACTGTACTGTACCTCTTTGGTGGATGAGAGATGCTCTTCATTAACTAGGGCCTCACTACAAATGAGAAGTAAACTATATTGTTTGTGGGATCTTCATTGTCTATATTATACATCAACCTGCCAGTAGTCTACAAGAGAAATCAAATATTCCAAAAGAGTTTATAGCATTCAGATCGTCATTCAGTCCTGCTCGTGCACACTAAATCCAGTGGTTCTTAACATTTTTTGAACACCGGCAAATTATGTTTTCCAAAACAGGTCCTCTTTGTTAGACAACAATACTTTTCAAAAGAAGCCACAGAGTCAACAACTCCTTGATCAGTGGAAAGAACCCTGTCTTTCACTCATGCTAGGGTTAGCATATGAGTAAAGCTTTCTTGCAATTAGAATGGGCATCTGCCAACCACTCTCAGCCAAGAAAGAAAGAGGAGGAAAAATCAATTGACTTCCGTCAAAAAGTATGAAGTGATTAAAGTGAACAGAGAGAGTTGCACGATTGATCAAAAGCAGCGGGGTTGACGCTCTTCTTAATATTGTGGGTTTTTGCCTCCTCCCTCAGCTCGCTCTCTCTCTCTGTCTGAGCAGAAAATGATTTCCCAATAGGTTTTTTTCTCTCTCTTTCTCTCTCTCCCTTTGTGTTTCATGAGGAGAGGGGCTGTGGAATAAGCCTCCAGTCATGTGAGGCTCGATTCTGGTGAAATTGGAAAAACCGGCAAAGTCTACATAATTTGTTTTCCGTTAAGACTTGTGTTTGTGCACATTAGATGATGACGACACAGTGAGAGAGAGAGAGGAGGGAGAGAGAGAGAAAAAAGAGATGGGTAGAGCAGAATGAGTTATTGTTGTTTAGCAGCTCATTAAAGAATCCTTGCGGCAGAGTGATTGCAATTTCAAAAAGGTTTTTTTTTTCTTTCCTCAAAGTGTGTGGGGCACATGGCAAAGTAGGCCACAAACGCCTGTTGGAAGCCATTGTTATTTCTGCCTCTTAATTTGGCTGACAGCTTTATGTGGGACATTTTACAGCAAAGGCCATAGACCTCTGAAGTTCGCCTACAAAAAAGCTGCCATCTTTGAGATTCGGTATCTGGCGATTTTTCCTATGGGAAAATAACATGGGGATTTTGAATTATCGCACCTGTTAAACTCACGCGGGCACGACATAGTCTTAAATAAAGACGTTTTCCTGAACACACTTTTGTCCTCTGCCTTCTTGTGCATACTGTGATCTCCGGTACGTGAAGTCGGCACACTTTGATTTTTGCTACCCCAGAGCTAACTGGCTAACTAACTTAATGGCAAGTTGCATTGCAAGTTAGCTCTGGGGTAGCGAAAATCAAAGTCTGCCGCTTTCGCATACCGGAGATCACAGATTCCTCTCGAAGGCAGAGGACAAAAGTGTGTTCAGGAAAACACCTGAATTTCCGATTTTGTCATCCCCGCGAGAGTTTAACAGGTGTGATAATTCCAAATCCCCATGTTAATTTCCCATAGGAAAAATCGTCAGATACCGTAACTCCTTATATGGGCAAAGATGGTAGCTTTTTTGTAGGCGAACTTCAGAGGTCTATTGCACACTCTGAAACATACCACACTATTAGGTATGCCACATCACAGGGGCCAATCAGACGCAGGGACTGAAATCAGCAGTATTTTCTGTTTCTCCTCTGCTCACCAGTGGCACCAGACTGAAAAGCAAATAGCAAAGCACAGCCTAAATCCCAGAAAGCAGACCCTCTGGGATGAATAAATGTCTCTGACCCCATCAGTCTCGTAATGGGCATGCTTCACTGCTTATTTCAGGGTGTATGGCGTACGCTGCGGTTAACGTTCTGGGGTTTTGGCATTTCCCAGTTACTGTGTCAGTTCTACGAAGACTCGATAGATACATTCTCAGCGCTGTATATTTTGTGTCTGAACTATTCCTTAAGAGTTCCCTTGAAGACATTTCTGAGTGTATGCCTTAAGAGGCTGAATCCATGTTTCTGAAGTGGATTATTGTCATGCCCATAGGTTTGGCTCTATAAAATGTTGGTTTGGTGAAACGGGCGAGCACTTAAGCCCCCACCCCGGAAAGTAAAGACATTCAGCCTACCATTTTTTTCCTTCTCTAAACTGTTTTTAGAGGATATCACTTCCTGCTGTAGCCTACTGCATTCTGGTGTGACCTCTCTTTACTGTTCTTCCCTCCAGGCAGTTACAATTAGGGTTAAATCACTACAAAACATGAAAATACAGTTATCGTAAAGATTCTACATAGAGGTTATTACCTTTGCCAAGGAGGTTTTGTTTTCATCGGGGTTTGTTTGTTTGTCTGTCTGTCTGTCTGTTTGTTAGCAAGATAACTCAAAAAGTGATGGATGGATTTCGATTTTCGATTTTCAGGGAAGGTCAGACATGACCCAAAGAAGAAACGATGAAATTTTTAGGAGGGATCTGTAACATCGTCGGGATTCCGGAGCCGTTTAAGTTTTTAAAGTCGCACCCACAGTATACAATGAAAACCTGCTAAATAAATGTATGCTTTCAAGCTACAACTTTTTTCAGTTGCACTCTTAAATATTTTGGTGGCATGGATTTGTTATTTGTTGTTGTTCATATCTAGATAACGGTATATCGTTCAGCCTTACTTCACGGTTCTTCCAATCCTCACATTCTTGAAATGTCTCCTTACCGTAGCATCAACAAGCTGTGTAATTTCCGCAGGAGGTTTTGGTCTGCCCTCTGCTTTCACTTGTAATTTGTCCTCATATGAATATGACTGAAAATAATCCTGTAAAATGCCATCAACGATGTTCATCCTGCCATCAGGGTGCATCTTGCACGACTTGCAGCTGCTAGCAAGCTACCCTCCTAGCTTGTAAGGACTCTTGATAAACAAATTATATTAGGAAACATATTCACTAACCATAAATAACAAAATCCTCATCTACACATAAAAATAAAGATATATCTTATGAAATTACTGTTCAAAAAATTATGTGTCGCTGATTATGAAGCTCTCGTAAGTCGTCGCTGTCAAAGTCAGTTAACGATAGCTGCCTTATGAAGGCGTTGACTGGCCAGAGTGTTGTGTCAATCATATTCAAGTGACAGAAGTGCAAAATTCTACCCTATCGGTCACTGCTTCACGGGTGGGACTTATCATGCCATAAGGATCCATTGAAACGGGAAAAATCCACAAGCCGCCTGGGATTTCACTTGATTTACATTGAAGCAAGAAAATCGTCTGATTCACTGCAATTGTCTGTTCCACCGCGGGTGCGGGGATGGCGCCGTTGTCACTCATAGAATTGATTTCAGGAAAACAGCTTGTCTTAAGGCCTATTCGGACGGGACTTATTTTACAGGGGGATGTAGAGTAATGCAGGTTTATCTGTAATGTAAATGTCCGATTCGGACGGGACTAGACATCTCTGTCATTTTATTTGACATGGGAGGAGTGCTACCTTTACATTCTGCCATCACATCTTCGTCGCGTGCACGTGATACTTTGCGTCAGTTGCGTGCGGCATTTTCAGATTTCAAAGACTAGACAAGTTGGTTAAACTAGCAAACGTTAGCTTTATGTTATGCCATAAGTAGTTTGAAATGGCTAACAACATCAAGCCATTAGGCAAACAAGCTAACGTCCTATTAGAAGCTGCACAGCATGTTATGTTTTCATTCAGACTATGGTGGAATTGTTTTTCAATCAGGATGTGACGAAATATTACAGACATCTTAACAGAGGGTCGCGTTCGCACAGGATTAATATTACCTACGGTAATTTCTCCGGACCGTTTTACGGAAGGTAAAAGTGGCTGTAAATTTCACCGACATACTCCATTATGTTTACTGACATGGCGCGTCCGGACGGGACTAAATTATCTGGTAATTATAACTTTACCTAGGCCTTTAGTGACAGTCTTTCTCTTTCAAAACAGTGAAAAGGGGATTATTGTAAGATTTGTCTTTTTTTTTTTTTACTTTTTTTTGGTGAAGCACTGCTTCACCTGTAGTCTTATAGAAGCCTCCTCTGATGACACACACACACACTCAAATTAGTACACATTTAAGTCATTTGAGCCACTTCAACAAAGATACCACAAATATATTCACAAAACAAATACATACACACACACACACACACATGTGCGCATATTCTGAGGGGTCCAGAGGCTGTGCTGCTTGAAGTTTTCGAGCGCATGGGAACAGATAAATGAAGTTGTTTACAGCATGTTGCTGCAGACAGAAGACACGACAGGACAGGAACGCGGGGACCACCGATCTTGCTCCTAATCTCTGTCATAATTCCTGCCTCGCTCAGCACTGTGTTTTCAATGGGGCTGGCAGGGCAGCACAATGGATGGCTTTTTCCCTTCATGCTGATGAAAAGCCAGAGGTGTCAGCGCGACAGTAGACGTGAGGCATGATATTATGGGTGGGCCGTCAGTGGGTTTGTAATCCATCGCCCATTTTTTCCTCTTCTATTGGTCGAATGCATATTTATTTTTCAATAAAAAAATCGATAAGCCATTACGGCTAGACTTGTGCAATGATATTACAATTTAGGCACACACACACACAAACACACTCACGCAGACAGCAGACACACTAACATCCAACAGCCTCGATACAAATCAGCAATACAAATTATAAAGTGTTTTTTTCTTTTTTCGATGGCGTCTCATTTCTTATCTTCCTGCCCCCCTGTTGCTGGGTGATCGTTTGTTCAGAGTGATTTAGTGTCAGATTTGTCTCAGGGAGGAGGTTACAGGTGACAGGCCAATATCACAGCGGCCCCTCTGTGCAAACCCATCAACGGGTGATTTGGCGATGAGCAAATGAAGAATGGTGACCTCAAGGTCCCTCCAGCAGTGGCCTGTCCCCGAGTTGGCGGTGTGCGTCTGTGCTGGGATTGGACAGATTTCACCAGGGATTTACTGATATGAGGAGAGAAGAAAGCAAATCATGCACACGCTGGTGTGTCAGAAACTGTGGAAACCACAGGTCATCCATCACTATGTTGTTTTGGGATGGAAGGGTGGGCTCATTGGACGGCCATTTTATTCACAATTAGAGTGAGAGGGTGAGGGAAAGCGAAGGAGCTCTCCATACTCCCCTGTAGGTTCCTAAGCTGTGCAAGAGCCTGTGGATGCAGCGGCTGATAGCTGGGGTGGGCTACGGGAGTCTTGAGACCTGTCGGCTCAATGGAGCCGCCCCATCTCTCCATCAATCTCCTGTAAGGAGAGGGGCTGCCTCGGACCACTCAGGCGGGATAACGGATGGGCCCTGCGGTTATGGGGCAGAACTGCAGGAGTGTGTCAAACTGCAGAGCGCACGGGTTATCGCCTCGGCCACACCAGCTTCATATCAGCACAGACCTGCATGGATGCCCTCAAGCGGGGAGCTACACAACTGCGGCTGCTGCATCACGGGCACAATCAGTTTTTTGGTTTTGGTTTAGTTTGGGTTTATTCATTTTTTATCACAATAATATGTGAGTGTATCTATTTATGTCCCGTCTGTGATGTCCTCTTCATCTCTGCGCCTGATTTTTTATTTACAGTTTGTTTACATCGTTCCCCCATGAAACATGCACAACTTTGGAGGCTTTATCCAAACACAACACCAGCATGCATAACTCTCAGGAGACTTGTATTTGTATTGGTCTTTCCGACAAGCAAAGTCTGATACAACCATAGTACCTGAGGTGCATTCAAATCTGGCAAACATTGGCAAATGTTCATGGTAAACATGTTTTCTTTTAACAGTTAAATTTGAATGATTTGATGTTAACATTTCATTTTAATTGTAATTGCATTGTTACCTTCACCAAGCATCCATCCATAATTAATTAATTAATTAATCACATTAAGCAATAACATTAACAATGTATATAAATTAAAAAATGAAATCATCACACTCCCAGCAGAACAGCATAGCAAATCCACCCTGATAATTTCCTTTTTCAGCCCTATGAGTGAAGCTTGGGCAGAGGGCTCCATTGTGATCACGCAAACACTTTAATGTCTCCTCCAGCTCGTCCTGCTGCCACTGATGAGGGCACTGAGAGGTGATCTTCTCCCACTTTGTGCTGACCCCTACAGGTCAGGCCTGTAACTGCACCTCATCTGCAGTGTGAGTGGGAGCCAGACACATGGCTCTGCACTGGCCAATCACTCCCTATTGTCTGATGTTCCCATACACAGATTTCCCGTTTACTAACAAAACTAGATGCGCGCGCAGCCGAGGGGCAGAAGACGCCGGATGGCCGGTCATAACATTATAAAGTTAACCTAATGACCAGCTGCTGCTCTACAATCGGCATTTTTTGTATGCCACTGTTGTCTAAATGATGATAACATCTAATTTCTGAGTTTATTTCAGAGTTTGTCGTTCGTTTTCATTATTTATAACACCATCTTTTTGGCAGTTTTGGTGGTTTCTGGCAAATAAATGCATTACTTTACATTCCTAAACATTCTCTAACCATCATCATTTCGAATAGTGCTGTTTTCGGCACTAAAATTAATTTAATCTTTTCACGGAGAGCAGCTGCTTAATGCTGTTCACGGTGCTTTCTGCCCCTTGTGTGCACGCGCATGTTTTCAAGAAATCTATGTATGGGAGCTAAACGCAACTTCTCAGAGCCCATTGAGGCTGACACCAGCTTCCATGCACACACACACACACACACACACACACACATGTACTGTACACACATGCATGCATGCGCATGCACGCACACATGCACACACATACTCAAAAAGCTGTAATTTTTAACATTAAAATGAACATACACATTAAGATGTTTGCTGGCTCTCATCACAAATGAATTATAGTCCAAAGTAAAGACCCAGTTTTGCCTTGTTTGATGTTATTCATATCCAACTGGAGCGGAGATGCCCAATGAAGGAGGTTGATGAGTTAAAGCCCAGGCAAGAGACCAATTACACCACAGCCTTTTATGATAAAACAACTGCATTGTGTTGCTTTCATTACTGAGATAAATATTGGGTTCTTTCAACATTTTGGCTTGGCCTGTATCAATGGAAGACACCCTTGAGAGGTTTTGATGAGAATCTTCAACCTGTTCCTCCAGATAACACAACACACCCACGCCTGTGTTCCACAGCATAACTTACACAGACACACACCAAGCCCATCACCGAAATTGCGCTGTTAAATGAATAGCAAAAGGTCAAAAAGTGATGACCTTTGTGTCAATGCACATTTCTGCCATTTCTTTTGTCCTCACTGTCAAGAGACAGAAATTGACTCACATGATCATGCCATTGATTTTCTGCAGGGGTTCTCGACTGGCAGATGACTGGATGATACTGGGACCAAAGTGGTCTTTGAGAGGCCCTGTCCCCCGGGAGACGGATCTTTATAAAGAGGCCATTATGGCTCTCTTCTCAAAACAATAATCATTAAACGTTACAATCAGTGTCACCAAAGTCATTTCAGTCTGTCCAAAAAAAGAAACAGGTCACTAGGATTGATAGATCAAGGACTTGTGGTCAGGGGTTGGTAAATATGTGTATCTAAAGGTGGGAGATTATAGATGTAGAAACAATGTGCATGACACCCTATCGCCTGTTTAGAATAAACTAACAATGTCTTACTGAGATAGTATTTGAGATAAGAAGATTAAATGAGAGGCATTGGACAGAAAAGACACACATCACCAGAAATGTAACAAGGGATTTTTATAGAGGACACCCTTAGACATGCAAAACTCTGAAGTAGGGTAGAGTAGATTTGATTGTTTCCAATACAACCCCCACACATCATTGTTGAACTAGTGTGCGTGAACACAGATGAACCTGTTAGCAATGTAGATCCCATTGATGAAAACCCAGGGTCCCTGAACCCTTTCACGCCAACTTAGAATAGAATAGACTAGAATAGAATGTCTTTATTGTTATTGCATTTAAGTACAATGAGATTCATAGAGCCACTCCAGCAAAGAGCATCAACACATACAGTACAGTACAATATAAAAATCCATTTACAACACATTCATTGCAGAATTACACCCTCCACACACACACACACACATGCATACACACTTTTCAATACATCCTCCCACCATCCATTGCAACATTGCAGACATCCTCCATGCCGCCTGTGTGATAAATAATAAAAGCATGTGATAAATAATAGTAAAAATATAAATGAGGGTAAAGTGCTGAGTAACAATGCAAATAGCATTATTAAAAAAGTTGAGGGCAAACAGTGACCAGGGTGAGAACAGTCCTGTGTGATTTTTGTGGCTTTTGAGCGCAGTCTTGAGTTGGCAGTTTCCTCTAGTGAGGGTAGAGAACAACCAATGATCTTCTGTGCTGTGTATAACTTTGATTATAATTCAGTTTTTGGTAGAGGCGCTAAAAAACTACATTGTTTATGGAATGCTTGCCAGCTGACAATTTGACACTGGTGTACATGATCAAGTGAGAGAGTCACCACAGGTCAGGATGCTGTGCATGATGGCCTTAAAGCAATACTAAAGCACTTTTCCTCTGATGGCTGCACGCTATTATGTTTATCCACCAAATAACTATGTCCACAGACAAGGTAGAGCATGTTGCATGCTTTTATGAAAGTGTAATGTATTGTGACATCGAAGCAAATCAAATTTGTAGTTTCTTAGGTCTCATTTCAGCGAACTACAGGTACACTACCCGATCTGGTAAAGTTACATAGTGCGGTTATAGCTGATAGAGGGCCGTGAAGTGAATGCAGAAGTGCCATTCACCCTGTTACAAGTTGATGAACCGCTGAAATTAATTTGGAAACATTATGTTAAGGTACCAAAATCTCTTTAGTGTTGCTTTAAAGGTTGTATCAACGATTGTCACTTCTGTTGGGTGTTTCAAGCAAAATCCCAAACAAACCGAGCTAGCTCATCCCGTCCTTCTGTGTCTTGTGCATCAGGAAAAAATGCTGCACTCCTTTACCTCCGACCTAACGTTGAGCCGTGCACAAGCACAAAACACCACAACACCCACCCCCTGTTGTCGGCGATTGGTTGGAAAGCTGTTTATTTTGGTTTTGAGAAGTTGGTAGCACTAATTGTACTTGTGTACAGATCTTGTAGCCTAGTTTTCTTTGACAGCCTGCTTATAGGATGGGCAACTAGTGGATTGTGAGGAAAGATTAGATGAATGTGATCATTTATGTTTGGGCCTGCAATCTCTGATACAACCTTTAAGTTAACACATAAAGTCCAATCCTTCTACATGGTTTGACAGTCAAAATACAAATTATGTCTCATCTTCTAATACACATTTGGTTCAGTTTGTAATGGTTTGGCTCTTGATGTATTCTCTAAACCTGTTCATAAGATTTTCATTTCACTGACTGACAGTGGCAAGACAATAGCCAAGCAATTTTACATCAAACCATCCAGAGGCAATCAGAAGCTAGTTTCATCTTTGAGAGCCTATCCACACTATTCCTTAGCCAGCAATGGGTGTCGCCATGATGTATCGATGTTGTATCTATTTTAACGTGACAGTTGACAGTGGTTAACATATATTTTCTATTGGTTATATATTATGTAGTATATCCATGCTGAGGGCATGCTGTCAACATTTCGAAAGAAATCTAAGCTGAAGCATACTCTAATTGCTGTGCTGAGAATGCACAAAGCTATAATGTAAACAAAATGAACAGAAGATGGAAACCGGACAGATTTCCGGTTTAAGGAATAAAGGGGATGCCTGCCCATCTTAACCCTATGAGCCCAAGACTGTTTTAAGGGCATTTTCACTACCTCTAGTTAGAAACATTTATCCTGGGCATTGTAGGTGCCATTCACACATGCTATATATAGTTTTTTTCAGCACAGTCTAGGCTCTGCCACAATATCACGTATAAATACTTGCATTGATTTGATTTAGATTTTTAAATAATACACATTTAATAAAGCATACTATACAAATTCTTACATTTTGACGGATATCTCACCACAGCAAGCTGACAGCTCGACATGACTTGCATGGTTGTGTAGGCCTGACCGCCTTGAAAATGGCAATATAAGAACAATGGTGGAGGTATACTTTGGGGCTGAGCAATTTACAGAAATATGTGGTGTGTGCCTTCCAGAAATAAATGGCCATTTTTATTTAGTGATGAGAAATGACATTTGACACTTTTTGCGCTCCATATTTGTGACACTAGCTGATCTGACCTGACTTGGGGTAGCACACATGACCTAGCCTGACTCTCGCCAGACCCTTGTAGCTCCGCCATGCTCCACCAGAGGCGTTTCGCTGAGCTCCACACAAGGGTCTGGGCTCGAGGGCAATCCAAACTCCTTCCAGGGAGCAACAAATGATGAACCAATCAGGAGCGCCGAAGCGAATGGCGGCACGCAGCGAGGAGTCTTGTGCTGACATCGATTCTGCTATTTCAACCGTTTTGTCGAATCTATCGAATATTCATTCTTTAAAAGATGAACAGAGAATGGTTTTGAAGACATTTATTGGTGGCAAGGATATTTTCACTCTTCTTCCGACCGGGTTTGGCAAGAGCTTGAAGTAGCCTAGCATTCAAGATAACGGACAAGTGATTTATCAAATCACATGCAAGGATGTTTTACAAGGCCCCGCCTTCAGAAATACGTCTCCTATCTAGAAGTCCCAGAACCTTGTGTGAAGCTCAGCGAACTACAAGGATCTGGCGAGAGTCAGGTTACACATGACCTGCACAGATGATGATTCTCTTTAATATTTTTTTACTGCATTGCAATGAACAAAGTAAAGGCAAAAAAGTGTTTATTTGTCAAACAAATTTGGATGCAATATGAGTCTTGAATTGGACACCATACAGGAGTTTGCTAGGATCTCAAAACCGTATTATGAACATGACTTGCCATAGAGAAACACACGATAACATTGGATTATGAACATAGGCTATTATGCCACGCAAAACATGGAGTAAGTGGAACTAAATTAAGTTATTATTTTGCTGTCACTTCGTCTGTTTTATTGTATTTGGTATCTGTGGATAGCTCCAGCTCTCCTCTTTCATCTGACATGCATTACATATGTGACCATTCAAAGCGAAATCAGTCGTTTTGCGCACATCGTTATTTTGAGAAAATCAACAATATAACAAACTTCCGGGTTAAAATGTTGAATTTCGGCCCCAGCCGTGGCGCAACTGGCTGGGGCACCTGCACCGCACGCCGGTGACCCGGGTTCGATTCCCGCCCCGTGGTCCTTTCCGGATCCCACCCCCGCTCTCTCTCCCATTCACTTCCTGTCTTTCTCCACTGTCACTGTCAATAAAAGGCATAAAATGGCCAAAAAAATATATTTAAAAAAAAAAAAAAATGTTGAATTTCAGGTTTTCGCATAAGTTGACTGTATACACAGTCTACAGTTTCATATCGTGAACGCATTTCACGGAAAAACATACGTTTTGACTGTTAATCCCGCCAGGATTCAACACATTTGCTGTCATTCCCGTTGTGCACGCGCCGCTTAAAAAGGTGATTTCTCCTCTACTGGCATATCGTGACAGGAGAACCATGTCAACTTTGGATGCGGTTATCTTAGCGATAGTTTGTGTAATACCCTTGATATACATATCGTTGGAAAGCTTAGTTTATGGCCGTTCACGTGAGCACAATAACTTAATTTAGTAAATTCTACCGAAACAACTGGTTCTGCTTTACAGGGTCACATATCTTTCTGAACGCGGTTTCACTAGTAAATCAAACGAGAGTAATGTTAGCCAAAACTATATGACATTATGATTTGTTTGTCACTTCGTCTGTTTTATAACACAAAAGGATAGATGTCTTTGGTATGAATGGAAAGCTCTGTTTCTCCTCTTCCATTTGATATTCGTGTCATGTCTGTGCGATGCCAGGTCAGCAAGTAATTCAAGCGAGAGTCCTGGATGCGCGGGTGAACGCAGAGCAATATAGACTGTAAATATGATATACTTTGATTTAACTTCATGATTTAATTTTATTTTCATACTTGATCGTACAGACATGTCTAGTCTCGTTGGAAGGCCCCGGTTCTGCTCTTTCGTGCAATATAGGTCTCATCTCGCTGTGACTAATAATCACGGAGCAATGTAACAGAGAAGAATGGGTGTGTTTTTTGACGCACTTTGCGTCCGTTGGGCTCATAGGGTTAAACCCTTTTTCCACATTCTTAAATGATCCCTTGTTCAAGTCATCGAACCCTCATTAGGCCCACACAGCTGTGTAAGTGTCCCATGTCACTCCAAGGTGAAGGGATTTAAATACATAGCGACACCAGTTGTGTGGTAACATCGACAGAGTGATTGATTATGTCTTGCTTTAGTGAACTGGTGGGTCTGTGCCTCAACATACCCCCCCCCCCCCCCCACACACACACACACACACTTAATAAGGGATCCGTGAGAGGATCCGAGAGAGGGGGGGTGGATGTCCACTCTTCTCCTCCCTTCTCTCTGATCGGAATTTTTGGACAGTGTAAACGGACGGCGTGGTGCTGGGCTAACACCAACAGGCCTCTGGATAACAAGCTGTAATCTCCATGTTTACCACTTGGCATTCTCTCACTTATTGTGCTCCGGATGTCCCCTCCGATTTCTCTCTGTGTGAGCGGAACACAAGCTGAACCGCCCAGATAAATGAAAAAGAGACGTGTTTTGTGTTTCATTGGGGGAGGCCTTTTACACACACACATTCACAGAGACAGAGAGAGACAAACACAAATACTCACACACATAAACACGCACAGTCACACACAAACACACCCACACACACATGCTCATAGACAGAGAGAGAGAAAGAGAGAGAGACACAAAGAAGAGAGAGAGAGAAATTTTCACACACATGAACACTCACACATACACACACAGGCTCAGAGAGAGAGGGAGAGAGAGAGATACAGACTCAAACACAGAGGCAGAGCGTGTCTTGGAGAGATGGTGGAAGTGAGGGTGTTTGTGGATGCAGGGCTCTGTGTAGTACACAGTGGGGATTAGGCATTAAGAAGTGATTCCAGTGACAGGACCGTCTGGCAGAGCACTCTTGGGCTGGGTGGTCTGGGCCAACATGGACTAACTCTTGTTGACAGACAAGAAGAACACAAGATATGCTGGGTCAAAATAGAGAACAATGCAGCACTGCACAACTAACTGTACTCACTGTATGCAGACATGGAAATAACATGTATATGGAGTCAAGTGAATAACATGCGCACACACACACACACACACACACACACACACACACACACACACACACACACATACAAACACCAACAAAAATACAAACAAACACACACACACACGTGTGTGTGCCCGTACACAGGTGCATGTGTGTCTCTCGTTCAATTATTGTGAGGTGGCACATCTACTCATAATCATTCAGTCTCGTTCGTATCACAAGGAGGCTAATTGCTTTACTCTGGTACACAATCAAATCGTCTTTGTGACCCATTCCCATCTGTTAACCAATGCCCACTCTTGTTTTAGTCTCGCATTGACTCATTGATACTATTCTTCCATTGATTGTACATTTCCGTGGATGTATCAAATCGCATCGCAGTGCTGAAACAGCAAAACAGCGAGCCTGGTTGTGATGTCATTCAGCTGCCCTTCCAATGCAGTAGTTGCCAAACAGTTGCACTCATGGTAGTTCATGCTATTACGCTTTTGTTTATTTCCAAAAAACTGTGTTTGAGCATCGTAATGGTTATGACCATATTAATGACTGTTTGTGACCTACCAGGAGTCATATGACAAAGGTTTTGCTCTAGGGTGCTCGACTATGCCCCCTGGGGCCTTTCACACCAATATGTACTTTAGCTAGACCTCCAAACACCTTAAAGGTCCCATATTATGGAAAAATCACTTTTTCTGGGATTTGATGTGTTATTATGTGTCTCTGGTGCTTCCACACACATACAAACTTGGAAAAAAAACGATCCATGCTGTTTTGAGTGAGATAGGCTATGTATTTCTGAATGCATCCTGCCTTCAGCCCTAAAGGTGAGCTGTTCAAAATCGTCAAGGTTTTACACGTCACAATTCTAAACTTAAAGGCTGCAAATTGAATTTGCTGCCGCTAGAGGGCGTCTAGATTTCGATAACTTTTGCATACTGGAATCCAATGGAGGTGCATCGAAGTGAGTAGGGATAAGGATTTATACTTACGAAATCTTTGAACATGAATAAAAGGCACAAAATAAGGTTGGTGTAATCTGTGTGTTCTTGGGACTAATTTTAATCCCATCACTTGTAGGCTAATACAAATGTATTACCTACAACTAAGTGAGATAACAGTTACAGTTAGCTAGCAATTGCTAATCGTTTTACATTGGAGATTAGCCAGCTAGATGACTAGCTGTCAATAGCCACGTTTACATGGACATTTTTGTTTTGATTGAAATGAATCTGATTGATGATTGAATCCACCTGAATCTGAAGATTGTTTACACCTGTTTACATGAACGCTAATGCCATTTCGTCTGTGGAAGGATAACAATCATTTAGGAGCTCTCAGTATCCTACTTTGACAATTGCTAAGTTTGATGGAGAAAATGTAGTTCTAAGTATAGCCTACAGTGATGTGAAATTTTGTTGTAGGCCAGCCTAATAAATGTTACGGGGATATTGAATTCGCAATCATCAGCTAGTTAGGAAACTGAAGACTTTTAGCATCACTGACAGCTGTTATCACATATTTTAATGCCTATAGGCGTCAGGTTGATGTATTTCAAATTGTTATGAGGAGACGTGGAGCTCTGGACATTGTATGCTAGACTTCTTAATGAGGGTGATGAGATGGTGTGCCAACATAAACAAGCCACTGTACACAAGCTCTTCACATCTTATATCATATAATTTAGATGAAAAAATATCTAAATGATCAGTATAACAACAATTTGAATCTTAAAATGTAACTTCACTGGTTCTGTTGGTTGGGTGATGATTGTTTGGTTGGGGCAATGAAAACTGTGAGTGTGGGTGTGGCTATGAGATGGGTCACCATGATGGAGAAGTCTAGCATGTAAAGGTAGGTCTTACAACAATAGACCTCTGAAGTTCGCCTACAAAAAGGATCCAAAGCCGCCATCTTTGCCCATATAAGGAGATCCGGGAGTTAATTGAAGCTAACTGCCTATGGCAAGTTGCATTGTAAGTTAGCTTTGGGGTAGCAAAGATCAAAGTGTGCCGTCTTCACCTGCCGAAGATAACAGTATCCACTAGACGGCAGTGGACAAAACTGTGTAGTGAAAAACGTCTGCATTTCAAATGTCATCATCCCCGCGAGAGTTTAACAGGTGCGATTATTGAAAATCCCCATGTTATTTTCCCATAGAAAAAATCTCAAGATACCGGATCTCCTTATTTGGGCAAAGATGGTGGCTTTTTTGTAGGCGAACGTCAGAGGTCTATAACTGTGTAGACTATAATTGTGATGATCTTCTGTATCATCACTACAATATACGTATGTTGTGTACTAGTTATAGATACAAGATATTTATAGTTTCTTGACCAAAAATATAACAAGATGTGATAGTTCATGTGTTTCAATGCATTGTGTATTGGAATGTCTGACACATGGTTGTGTTCTCTCATAGCCAATGTAAAATAACTTCAAAATGACCAATCTCTCATCATGCAAAAATGAGAGTAATTCATTTTCAAACACGCTTGGATGTTGAAAAGAAAATATTCTACTTGTTGTCTTTACTTTTATTCTCCCCAATGACGATCAAGGTGAAGTTAATTAATTATAATAAAGACAATAATATGGATGCAAGGTTAAAACGTTACACAGTAGTTGCTGGGTAATATTTAGCATTATTGACAAAGTATGAAGCAAATCCAAGATGGCCAGGTGGGAGGCATCTGTTGATTGGGCACATAATGACCGAGTTAACAGTTAATTAGTGGGGCGTGTCTAAATGAGCAGCAGCTCATAAATATGTAATGTGCAGCAGAAACGGCACACTCTGAAAGGGACTGAATTAGAGGATATTATAAGTTGGTAATAATGTTTTCCTACAAGCTATTTCCAGCAAACAACTTCAGGAACATGTTTTCTGGAACTCATAGACCCATTTTAACTTCTGGAAAAAAGTCATAATATGGGACCTTTAATCTAGACAAGAGGGCTCTCACACACAGATACTGAAGTAATGACAAAGACGTGGTATTTCAATATAAAAGTAAACAATATTTGTTAACAAAGAGTTCAGTAAAAGCAGTCTGGGGTTTGCTTCTCAGAATAGAGTGAGACGCATGTTGGACCCAATAGACCAGCAAGAGGGAGGTAGTGGCTGCCACCAAGAATATCAGAATACAAGCAATAATGATTTAGGATAGGACCCTTTTGGAGAAAACCGGGGAACATAGATCCTGGGGAATATAGGAATGACCCCAAATTTACAGGAGGCAAAGCAGCAGTGACAATCTTTCTGAAGAGACAAACAAACACAGTTAAAATCCATCGTTTACAGTAAATGCAGCCTAAACCATTATCAATCAATGATACGTGTTACAGGTAGCTTGGCAAGCCAAACTATACAGAAATGTATAGTCTGGGGTCGGACCATTCACAGAGCTGAAGCCTGTGGGTGGGATGAACAGTTGTCTTTCAAACTGCCTCTGCACGTAATAGGCCAGCATTTGTGACCAATCGTAGCCTGTTGGCAAAACGGCAAATATATATATGTGTGTGTGTGTGTGTGTGTGTGTGTGTGTGTATAAAGATATATCCTCAACCTTTAAGGACAACAATTTTCTTTGTGAGTGAACAAAATACAGGGGTCATAAGAACGTACATGTATTAGCTGGTTTGATTTGCATTGAGCTCAATGAGATTCAAACCAGCTAATAGGCTAACTGAAATAACACCATGCCGACCTCTAGGTATGGTGAAGGGTATTTGATGATGTGGGGCTATTTTATTTTCAAAGGCCAAGGGAACTTGACCAGGATGCATAGTATCCTGGATCCAAGAAATAACTTGCTTTTAAAAATAAAAATCTGCCTGCCTCTATGGGAATTTAACATAGGGGTGCCATTATTTATGACCCCTGTATTTTAAGAATTAACGTTTATTCATTTATTATACATTATTCTTTCACAATCATTCTTTAGTGATTGGTATCATTAAAGGTGGGACATTTCCAAAAAAAAATTCCAAAAGATGATTTTATATTCCTCTTTTTAGTCAACTTGAGCATGAGTGCCAACAATTTTGATCATCACTGTATACAGAGGGGTATTAAAGTTATTGTGCTGCAGACATAGCCTGATTACCATCGACTTTCAAAGGCTCTGCGAGACTTTAGTCTGACCAACAGCCTGTGCTAACACGGTTTCTTGCCAGTGCTGGTTGACCCGCCTCCTTTAAGTGCCTCGATTTGCTACTGGTAGATGTCAGAAAGCGGATTGCCGAGTTTAAACCAATAACAACACTCTTTCCTCTGCCTTGAACACGCCTCTACCCAGAGCCGTTGGAGCTGCTCAAAGTTGATTGGTTCTCGACCAAAGGGGGCAGTTCCGCAGATTTCGGGAACTCAGAAATCCTTCTCAATGAGCAGTTGACCAGACCAGCAGCAAAAGCCTGAAGGCGTTGCGTCACTGGGAGGGCGTGCCAGGCTACTGCAGACAGGGACCCCAGGTCAAAAACAACCAAGTCTATGTTGTGCAACATAAAAAAATATTTTCACTGCATTTTACAGTATTCAGTAATTTAATTGAACATGGCATGTTGATTAGCATGTCTACACTGTCTGTAACCTTGTATGTCAGGGGATGAAACTGACCTTAACCCTTTACCCTATGGCCCTGAGTCCCTAAGTTCATCTAACTTAGACAATAAATGTACTGAGTTAATGAAGATCCATCAGTCTGCTTCGGAGATATGAACCAAATACTGCATGTGAGTTATTTGTGTGATCCCTTGTAACCTTGACCTTTGACCTCAAGACCTAAATTGTGTCTCCAGCTCTTTGACAACTTATAGTGGGTAAGCACACCAAGTTTGAAGAATATCTTTCAATTGGGTCATTCCGTGTCAAATCACCCAGTGCCGGAAAGTGACCATCTCTGAAAAAATCTGAAATAAATCACAGGTGTTTTGTAGACTAGACCTATGCACAAATCTGAAATAGTATACCTGGATCACTAATGGTTTAAAATCTACAGCCCTTTGAAGCTTCAAGTCATTTTAAGCATTGTGATGAACAATCCTTTTTGGTCAACTTGCAACGTTATTGGTTCTTTTGGTATTTCACACACATCAGTGAAACTATGTGAATGGAAGCACATTTTCCTGTTGAATTAAGAAATCTAATCAGATGAGACGTGTCTTGTGTTATTTCCCCTCTGCAAAGCTCTGAAAATGGCTATAAATTCATTATGTGAAAAGACATCATCACTTTTGAAGGCTTCTCATTCGAAAGGTATGTGCCACAAATTTCATCAGGTTTTTTTCCCACTCATATATGGACTATAAGGTCATGTCCATGCATCAACTTTGGTTGTAATCGTTGTCATATTGTCAGAGCATTTTGTTTTAATTGGGCTTGATTTTCAAAAAGCCCATTTTCGTCCTATCATTTCACCATGTGGACAGTTAACAGGATTTTTTTTAATTTTACCATATCACATTCTGCATGTGAGGATCATCTGTCCAAAATGTGGGCTTGTTGCTGAGTTTCTTTATTGGAGATATGATTTTTGGAAAATATTCTCTATAAATCCACTGAACTTGCATTGGATCTGCAGTACCACTTTGCACCACATGGGGTGCTCTTTTAATACAATGGAAGGGTAAGAGATTCACTTGTTTGCTGCACATATCCAATCTAAACACACATTTTATGGTTCATAGTTGAATTTCTCCAAGTAATGATTGCAACATGAACAACATACTACTCATAAATAAATCTTATTTAGCTAAATAAACTGATCAAGCAAAATATACACACATAAGACTGACTGATCACCCTGGTCCTAGCTACTAGGGTGGTTCACACCTAGAATATTGACTATAACACAAAACACAACAACAACCGTTTTAATCGCTCTAGCTACTGTAGTATGAATTACACATCTGCACTACATACTAACAATAGCACAAAGAATGGAATTACTGAGGATCACTTTCAAAGCCATTTTGAGAATTCTAGACAGCTGACAGACAACCAGAATCCATTACATTTTAGACATCACATTCATCAACATGAGGAGAGGTGTTTCTTTGGGAGAAGTCAGTCATACCTATGATAAACATGGGCCACTGACATGAAGTTAGACTCAAACAACACTATGTCAACACATAGCAGTAGCTTCAGTGCTAATAGGCCCTTCCCATGCTAACGTCAGACACTTCCCGCTTTGAAGCTTTGCTGGGTATCAGTTCATCCGGCGTATGCAAAAGCGATGGTGATACAGTTACAGTTCTTGAGGTAAGATTAATATTTCACGTGTATTTATTCCTTGTTATCGTTGGCGATCATTGCCGTCACGTAGCTGCCTTGATTTGAGAGTAAAGTCAGTAGCCTAATCCTTAATATATAGCAGCAACTTCAGCTAGCTTCAAGTTGGTTTGATAATGGATATTCGACAGACTGCCTCACTGCCTAGCGAGTGAGTTGCCGTAGAAGGCAACAAGGTAGCAGCTAAAAACTTTGTTTCGGACAGCCTAGCAAGATATCAACATAGAACGCCGTTGCTATGTTACTGACATAGTCAATATATCTATGTGTTACCGACAGCTGTACTTTAGGTGCGTTGGCGTAAATCGCTATTAGCATGCTAGTCATTGCAAATTAATTGCCACTGATGTGTACTGACCGGGCAATTTCTGGAAATGCTTTAAAACCCTGACCAGCCAACGCGGTTCACTTGTTAAGTCCTCGGGGATGGTGTTGTGGAGGAGAGGAGTCGAAATTTCGCGTGCTGTGTCATTGTATACAAGTGAGTACCGTAAATCTTAAAATAGCGGCGACCTTACAAAGCGTTCGTGAGTGTTGAGCCAACGGTTAACTTCAGAGGCAGATTTCTCCGTTTTTCTCTTGGCATGACAGGATGAACTCAACTCCTTTAAATGTTTATATTCAGTAATGTGACGTTCAATTCATTAGATAAAGATATCGTTTTGAAGGTAGACTATTGTCGTGGAAAAATGTTCCACTATGCGAATCCAATATCACTAATAAATACTAATTATCAAAATAAATATTAAATAGCACTCTGGAGCAAAGCGTCCGTAGGAGACAATGCAGACAGGAGACTGTTGATCTTTATTCCCAATTATTGCAATGATAAATATCAAGTGTTTTCCGTGTGTAGGCCTATATGTAACCAACAGCATAAATTAGCAGAATGTCAAAACATTTTCAGTAGGCTCCAGAAATCACAAATAAGAAGGTATCCCTTCCATATCTGTTCATTTTAGTACATTCTAATTCTAAGGCCATCCTTAAAAATATTCTTGTTTGCCGTAACCCGACCGACCCTGTCAATATAGGGCCGACCCAAACATTTATTTTTTCCCCCCTCTAGTCCGACCAACTTGCCGGTTGCAAATTGCGTTAACACCGACCGATTTTTTTTTAATTAGGCCTATTATTCTTCAAACACCCAATACAAATGCAATACAATAATATTATATTTTCTTAAGTATTGTGAATACAAATTGCCTACATACAAACGTAGGCTGCGTTCTTTCTTCCAAATAAAAACCTGTGGCGTCATATGTTTATGTTTGTCATGCGCTACATGCTTTCAGTCTCATTCACTGCCAGTGGTTCGCGCTTGACTGTAGCCTAATGGCTGCGGCTTTAGTGGTCGTGGTCGACGTCAAAACTTATACTAGTTCGGGCACTATTATCCACCTGAAAACGCATTAAACACTTGAACATTTAGATTACTTGGCACGAAGTTATGTCCAGATATTTTCCCGGACCCATATCCCTTCTCCCCATTCGTGTAACGGTGACCGTGTCAACAGACTTAAATGAGACCTGGCTGAAGGTGTTGGTGGAAGAATCTCAAAAAATTGAGGACGTGCCAGCATTAAGTGGTTTCTTTTGGATTGAAACATTTAAGTGACCCGTTAAGGGATCGTTCTACTACAGGCTAGCAAGGACAGCTATTCTTCAAGTGGTTAAGAACTAGCTACTGGTGGAGAAAAGAAAGCAACGTAATGTCTCTGATTTGTAGGTTGCATTGACACGTCGTAGCGGTGGATGCAAGTAAACCGTATAATCTAGTTACCAGTAAAATCATTGAAATTAACATATGATTTTTTTCATAATATATTTTCATATAATATCTTTTTTGTTTACTTCTCTGGCAGTAGGCTACAGCATATTTAAAGCTATAGCCTACATTTTAGTCAAGTCAAGTTTATTTGAATAGCACATTTTATACACAGGGGTCATTCAATGTGCTTTAGACACAAAGCAAACAGTAACAAATAAAAGCAGAGAAGGGCAATATAGTCAAAGAATAATTCAAAAGGTAAAGATCATTATAAAGCAAGAATTTAAGCAAGAGTGTTTGTGTGTTGTTACAACAAATTGGATCTAGTCATAGGTGTGCAGATAACATAAGGTTAATGCACCCTCTATAAAGTATGCTGATTTTGGTTAAGTCACGTTCAGAAATATTACTATATTGCCAAAAGTATTGGGTCACCTGCCTTGACCCCCATATTAACTTCAGTCACATCCTATTCTTAATCCATAGGGCTTAATATGACATTAATGGTCCACCTATAAGAGCTTCGACTCTTCTGGGAAGGCTTTCCAAGGTTTAGGAGTGTTTAGGGGCATTTTTGACCATTCTTTCAGAAGCGCATTTGTGAAGTCACACACTGATGTTGGACGAGGAGACTGGCTCTCAGTCCCCTTTAATTCATCCCAACGGTGTTCTATTGGGTTGAGGTCAGGTGCAGGCCAGTCAAGTTCTTCCACACCAAACTCTGTCATCCATGTCTGTATGGACCTTGCTTGGTGCATGGGTACACAGTCATGCATATACCTTGTGGAAAGCCTTCCTAGAAGAGTTGAAGCTGTTATAGCTGCAAAGACTGGACCAGCATCATATTAAACCCTATGGATTAAGAATAGGATGTGACTGAAGTTCATATGGGGGTCAAGGCCGGTGACCCAATACTTTTGGCAATATAGTGTGTGTCGTGTGTGTGTGTACATACAGTTAAGCCCAAAATTATTAGCCCCCCTGAAAGTTGGAACATTATTCTAAAATTCTCCCTAAATTTTTCATCCCTGATCAAATTTTAAAAATCAAACATTCGTCAGTGTTATTATGTAGAATCTGGTGCATTTTGGAGTGTTAATATATGATTAGGAATGCTTAATCTCAAATTGTGTGAAAAGTGGAGTGGTCAAAATTAATAGCCCCCATGTGATTTTTTTGCTTTTAAACACGCACGACCAACCTGTCACCTTTCAAGCCACACCTTTGCAGTTAGTTTATGTCCAGACAACACCTGAACACCCAACCAGCATTGATTGTTTACCTAAAGACTTCAAGGAACAGGCCTACAGGCACTTGAACACCTGTCTGAGAGGGGACTGCCTTTACAGGCATACTGAAGATAAAGGAAATCTGTCTGGACCTCAGAAAGAACATCATTGAGGCCTATAATATGGAGAAAGGCTATACTGTAATCTCTAGATGCTTCACAGTCTGTAGAACAGGTGTGCAAGGCATCATTACAAAGTACAAAGAGTTCCAAGTTTGTGCATAACAAACCTAAGTGTGGATTAAAATGCTAAATATCTCAATCTAGAGAGAAAAATCATCAGGGATGTTAGCAAGCAACCCTGCACATCTGCCAAAATGATAGTTGCTGACCTTGAGACCTCTGGGGTTAAAGTCTTGAGGAAGACAGTAGCGAGGGATTTTTATTGTGGAGGTCTCCAAGGTCATCGGCTGAGAAAAAATCCATCACTCCAAAAGGGGCGCTTCAAAGTCAGACTGAACTTTGCCCATGCACATTTAAAAGCTAAAAATGAGTTTTGGAAAACTGTCCTTTGGTCTGATGACATTAAACTGGAGCTGTTTGGGCACATGGATGTTGCCTATGTTTGGCAAAAAAAGGGAAGGCCTACAACCATAAAAATACAGTTCCCACAGTGAAGCATGGTGGTAGGAGCATCATGTCATGGGGCTGTTTTGCTGTCTCAGGCACAGGGAGCCTTGTTTGGGTGCATGGGATCATGAAAAAGAAAGATTATGTCTACCTTTTGAGGGATAACATCAAGACGCCTGCTCTTAGTCTAGGCTTAGGTCACCACCAGGTCCTTCAGCATGATAATAACCCAAAGCATAGTGAAAAGTGGTCTAAAACGCCCGAAAGGATACCAAAATCAAGGTGCTGGAATAGCCTACACAGAAACCAGACCTCAACCCCATTAAGAAACCCATGGCATGTGCTTAAAGCAAGAGTCCATACAAGAAAACTATGCAGTTTGGACGAGCTGGAGCTAAAGAGTGCTTAAGAGATATGTGCAACCTAGTAAAAGACTATTCAAAGAAGTTGTTGTCAGTTGAAGCAAAGAAAGGCTACACTATTGACTATTAATGGTCTGGGGGCTAATAATTTTGAACATGTCAATTTTTGCTTTTCTTGTCACAAATCAGAGCATGAGTAAACAATGATCATCAAACTTTGTGGGCATACTGTCTTTGCGCTTCTGTAATCATATAAACTAGGCACATTTTTGGACATGGTCATTTTCATGTATAAACAAAGGATTATGTCTGAATTCATAAGGGGGGCTAATAATTTTGGGCTTAACTGTATATATATATAACATGCAAATGTTTTTAAATTCATACCAACAAAATCGCCGTGACCAAAAATGAACCTTTTTTTTTTACCTTTTATTTTTCAACCGATTTCATTTAAGTATGCCGTATACCAACGCCGTGCGCACAGTGTTTTTCTTTCAGAGCCTATAATTTAGCATTAAACGAAGCTATAAAAGCAGCAATTTCGACAGGTAGGCTTTCACAATTTTGTCTGTGAAATGTCTTCGTGTTAGAAGGCGCACACCCTAGGCTACTTTCAAGTTATGGGTTTTTAAATGTTCCTCATAGAAAGTCTTTCTGAAGTCCAAATAAAAGAAAATGTTGCTGCAGTTGTAAGACTGTTAAAATTGCGATGTAGGGCCTACATACGGACAGCAAATGTCGGGGTGTTTCACTCGGGTGTTTCGAGGTAGCTTATCAGGCTAGGTTATTTATGCAGGCCTAAAATATAGCCTAATTAAATAGGCTATGCTAGACTAAATGATGACAACTGTAAGATCAAATTCAAAACGTTTTGTCTACCCAAAGCATGTTTGCAAATGTATGCAAAGCCTATTTGTGTTCATAGGCCTACCATCTTAAATCGTTTCACCATCATATCATCTTAAATCGTTTCAAAAACAAGGATTAGCAGTCTGCCTATGCTGCATGGGTATAGTTGCAGGAATCAATCGTAGGCCTATGTTAAATGTTGCTAGCTTCGTATGGTTTCACTACAGGGACCACACACATTGCACGACTGCTCATGAATCGGTGGCACCAAACTAAAACGTGTGTCCAGGTTGGGGAAACGTTTAGTTTATTTTGAAGAGATACATTCACTCAATTTAAAGGCAAATGATAACACAACTGAATAACAATATCCTGCCCTTTGCTAGCACTGGAGGGAAACGTTCTTATACCTTGCTTGAAAGCTAGCCAGCTAAGCTGACGGCCAGTTCTGTTCGGTCATCTTTCTTCTCTCCTGCTTGTTGTCCATGGAGAAAAATCCTCAGATATCCAGTAAACGTCATGCTGTCTTTCAGAGTTAATCCAAGTGTGCTGTAAACTTAGTTAAGATAACTTGTAGCCTATGCCTAATTTAGAAACAGTGGACTCCTGCTAACTAGCGTCTAGCGACCTAACACGTCGTCATTTTGCCAAACGAAATAAATAGATGTAATCCTAGCGACCGGTAGCGTAGTTAACACGTTGTCATTTGCCAAACGAAATAAACAGATGTAATCCAGATAGGCCTAGGCTACTACTGTAGACCCCGTTGATATGTTTGATAGCCAGTCAAAACAGTTCGCTGAAGGATCTGTGGTAGGCAGCTTGGATGCACTGCTAGCACGTCCACTCTTTCAGGCAATATACCTAGGCACATATTTTTGTTTATTCATGTAGGCTGACTACCCTGTCACGTTCAAGCCCGAAGAACAAATAGCACTGTTTAGGACCGATAATAGAAGCTGTTCCCTGCAGCGTTATCGATAGCCTACGTAAATCCAGCCTGAAAATATCTTCAAACTCTAAGCTTTAATGGTCAAGCGTTTATCAAGACGTGGTGTTAACTAAATAATCAGTGTCACGGTATCTTACTTGAGGTCTAGGAAGTCGATCACCTTGCACCAGGTCATTTAAAATACTCAATGAAGCAAACTTTGATTCAATCTCACGTGTGTCGCTATTGGACTCCGCTATTTTTTGACTCCCAAAATGGCGGCGTTAATATCTATATGCTGGTTGTTATGGGAACAGTGAGGAATAGTGACACGCCCGGAATCCTCAATAGAAGGTATGTGCGTGAATAATGGCTGTCATGAATATAAGTTCATAATGTGCTCAAAGCGGTTGCAAAGCGACACTTGCCCAAAGTAGTGATGCTAAATGTAAACCTGTGTTGATTTGCTGTGTGTTTAAGGCATCAATTTATCAGTGTAGCTGCTAAGCTTTGTATGAAAATGTTAGCATAACGAGTGAATTTAGCAGTAACTAGCGGCAACGAAGTGAGTGAGGGGGCTGTTGTTTAATGGTGCGTGCTCTCAACAGATTGTCAGAAGAATCCTGATTGTGATTGTATCCCTCACTTTAAATCTTCGCAGGTATGATTGTTGTTTTGTATAATTCATATTCCTGCTGAATATGCATTTGTCATGTAAGTTAATGACTAAGTGTGGTTGTTTAGAAATGTTTATTCATGTTTACGGTTAAAAATCTATTTGTCATGTAAGGTAATGGCTAAATGTGATTGCTTAGAAATGTTTTTGACTTAAATTCCACTATACGATCCAAACACTTTGTATGACAGATGTACTGTCAATGTATCCTTCTTGTGAATATTTAGTTAAACTGTTGATGCCTTCAGAGTAGGAGAAGCATCTATAGAAGATTGTCAGAAGAATCCTGATTGTGATTGTATCCCTCACTTTAAATCTTCGCAGTAAAGTGTCTGAAGGCAAGCCACGGTGTTGCTTGGTCATTTCCGGTGCGTGTTGACAACCGCTACATTTGCAATCATTGCTCTCGTAGATGCATTGATTTAAGAATAATGTACTTTGGGGTTAACTGTAACCATTTTCTGAGGCTGTTGAAAACGTACCAAATCACACAATGTGGTCGTTTTGGGTGTTGTGGGTTGTAATAAAGGTTGTCGACGATCAAACTGACTACTTTTTTCATTCGTTTTAGGAGTTTAAAAGAAGAATTTCTAGTTGTCTTGCCAATCGCGCTCATAGCCTATCCGCTGACGTCGGGTCCCGTAGCAACACAGTAGGCTACAGTATGAGGCTGCTGAGCCTGTCTTGTTGGCGGTGGCCTGTTGGAGGGATTGTAAGAAAAGTTGTAATTGTCAAATCGACTCGTTCTTTTTTATTTCTTCATCTGAAGAGGAGGAGAAGAAGGATTGGCAGCGATTACGGCCGGGGCAAAAGTATAGTGTGGAGAAACAGGTCTGCAGAGGTACGGCTCGCCAGCACCTGGGCTACCTTGTTGAGTTTATTATGTGGTGTCAAAACCGCAAGGATGTTTTTCCCCACTGTATTTTGGCAGCAGCTGCCGCCAAATTCGCCAGATTCTACCCTCCTGCTTGAATCAGACCGTCATCCGCACACATTTTTTCATACCTTGTTGAGTTTCTATGGCGTCAAAGCCACAAGGATGTTTTTGACAGTATAGCAATTGCTAAATTCTATCCTCATGCTTAATAAAGTACACCACCTCACAAATAACCACATCACCACAACCACATTAACAACACTGTTAATAAATAAATAAATCTTTCTCTTTCTGTGTAGCCCACTTCTTAGCATTTTATTGGGCTACTGTAGCTACCTATAGTGCTGCCGCGACACCATCGTATTGGGCTAATGTGGCTACAGTGCTGCGGCGAAACCCAAGCTAGAAGAAAACCAAAAACTCTCCTGTTAAACTCTTCAAATTAATCTTAAAAGTAGTCAATTTGATTGTTGACAACCTTTATTACACGCTACGACACCCAAAACGACCAAATTGTGTGATTTGATGCACGTTTTAAACAGCCTCAAAAATGGTTACAGTTAACCCCAAAGTACCGAGAGTAAAGTTAAATGACGTTATGACTGTATATTACTGCTACCGGATGAACTGATACCCAGCTGCTGACATCACGTGAAAAGGGCCTACATAAAACACTATCGCATGTGGACAGTCAGAGTTGCCTTAAGGAAATTCAGCCAATTGTGAATGAGATGAAAGAGAAAAGGTAATCACAGGCCGTGAAACTAGCATAAAAGCATTAAAGAGTTCCTCCATTCAGCTTAGCCAGCCAGGGTTTTTTTTTTTTTTTTCCTCGACCCATACAGGTTCTTCAGACCCCCAGTGATTGTGGCCCTGTGCGCCTCAAGTCACTTTTATTTTTATGTTATTTTTGTGCTTGCAGACAGAAAAGCCGGCACAGTGTGAACTCGGCTAACCCCTCAACTCTGGCTGTTTTCCTTTTGTGCGTCTGGGTTTAGAGAGAGCACATGCAGCTGGCTTTTTTCCCTTCTTTTTTTAACAAGTGAGCACCTCTTTTGTGGAAAAACGCGGGCCGACACTCAGCTTAGAAAGGGAGGCAGTGGGGCGCCCCGTGCCAGAGCCCGGCCCAGCTCCCAGCGGGACACCTCCTCCGGCACCAAGCCCTGGCACGCTTCGCTCCACTCCGCTCTGCTCCGTCAGCAAGCCGAGTCCGCAGGGGCTGCGATGGCCTTCTGTACATGTTTACCCAGCAGCTCCTCCACGTCTCTGTGGTCACGGCTACAGAGATGGATGTGGAGGGGGTTGGGGTGTTGGGGCAGGGGCGATGTGTCATTTGCCCAAGGGGCACCTTTGCCAGGCCTGTGGGATCATTGGGAAAGCAATCGGCAGCGTGCCACTTAAGCGCCACCCAGCTTTACACTGACACACACAAAAAAAGAGCCCTGGGCGGGGCTTAGACTCAGAGGAACTTTTCATCCTATTCCCCCTTTGCCCCACCCAGATCCCGCTCTTCGCTCTGTTCCAGCACGCCAATTTAGAGGGAGGAAGTAGAAGGAAACACAGCAGTGCCCCCAGCTGGTGGCATTGCATACTGCAGCTAGACAGTGTTTCCTAAACCATAACAGACCTCAGGGCAGAGCGGGGAGGGATGGGCTCTGTCTCTCCTTCAAGGGACTTGTGTGGTAAGTAAGAGGCAGAGTGTAGTGTGTGTGTGTGTGTATGTGTGTGTGTGTCTCCCTCTCTTTCTCTCTCGCCATTCTGCTGAACATGGCTTAGCTTGCTGTCATGGTGACTGGAGTGTAGGTTAATAGGTGTTCCAATGGATGAATGAATGTAAGTTTCAAGTATTTGAAAGGGATTTTTGATAGATCTCAGCCCACATATGTTGTAAAAAACAATTGGAAAAGCAAAGGCAAAGGGGCATAGTTACAATTCTAATTTTACCCTGTAAAAAACACCTGCTGTATCTTTACCACCATTTGACCTATGGCACGACCAAAAGACCCTCTGAACATTGGCATTGGGAGGGCACAGATATGCACTTGCACTTTAAATGTAATAGCACCCATGCTTAGTCTCCGGTATCTGAGCCTAGAAATCTAGACGCCCATAGCGGCAGCAAATCTAATTTGCTGCCCGGGTCAGTCTAGCAACTCTCCGTAGAGTTTGGGAGCTGGGCTTTGGCAGAATCACTGGACCAATCACATCGTGTTTAGAGTCGGTGGGCAGGCTTAACATAATGGTGACTGACATGCGACCAGAAGTTGCGCATCATACATCATTACGCATCCTGCTACTTTAAAACAAATTCCCTCTCCATGTAATAGGATAACGCTAAACAAATTTTGTTTAGCGTTATCCTATTACATGGAGAGGGAATTTAAAAGACAACTATTTATCCCACCCCTCCGATTGAGCCCTGCCTATGGTGAGTTCCCAGACCCTACATCTTGATGTGGATCTGGCTTGTCAGGCTACATCTGAACAGCAATGGTCTCTGATTAGAATTAATAGTAAAACAAAAAAAAAAATGGTGGTGTTGGGATGGCACAGAATTGCTCTCAGTATTGTGGACCAGTAGGATACCCCCACAACCCACCATTCAGTGCTTAACCTATGATAAATAACCTACTTCTACACTGCTAAATGGACCAATGTCTAATTAATGGCATAGTGTAACCCTGCAATTGTGCGTTGGATAACACCTGCTAGTTAGCATCAGCACCAGCTTAGCACTGCTTAGCACTGGCTGCAAGTATAGACCCCTTCACAACGGTATAAATATCCAGGTTTGCGTGACGTCAGTGGCGGCAGAAAAATTAGACGGCTATTGAAAAGCACTAGTAATGCGGCTAAAATTAGTCCGTAATTAACCTTTGCTGAAATGGCTAACGATATAAAACAGTATGTACAGATGGTAGGCTACGGGTTGAGAATGCTCCTTTCTTTCCCACACATCGGGAGTCCCGATGCTTCGGGACTTTAATTAAAACTGCAACCGGAAGGGGGCAACATAGACCGCCCTAATAATATGAAGGTTCGGCTCATGGAAAAACCCGAGGACACCGCGCTGGTGACAAGCGGAGAAAAGAGACATGACGCTCGCAGAGCAACGTTTTGGTCAATGGAGAGGGAGAGAAATGCTCCGCATATCCGTCTCATTTAATCATTAAAATGAAAGTGATGACTGGCGAAATTAATCAAACGACGTTTCAATAAACCATTGTTGAAATGAATGAAAATGGTTTTAGAAAATCGCCTATAGGCCTAGGCCTATCAGGGAAATAGCCTTCAATTCAACCTGAAATACTCGAAAGGCAACCTTAGATTAATTCATGAATTCATTACGGTTACAAGACCGCATTTCCGTGAATAGGTTATTTATTGTCAATGTCAAGGCGAAGACGAAAGAGATGGACAAGATGGACATTTTGGCAACATTTACATGCTAGGAATACTTAGAAATGTGTATAGGCTATTTTAAAACGGAGGCATGTTCATTTTAACCGGCGACGCTGGGTAGCCTACATGTACCCAGCACTTGTTATCACAGATTTTGTCCCCACCACTTTTGACGACTGAAAATAAAATGTATTTAACAGAAATCTCTTTAACTCGTTGGCTGCCAGCGATTTTCAGTGTAGAGCGCTCCATATTGCCAGACGTTTTACAGCATTTTGACTGTTTTTCCAAGATCCACCGAACGGTGAGCTTTATGACTATGTAAACACCGAAGGTACCAAATGAAAGAGTAGACTCTCTTCTTTCACCAGGAAAAAACGGTTTGTTTCTATCGTTTTCCGTTCTTTAGTAATCGTCAGTAGAACATGGGTTAGTTTTGCTAAAAACATCTGTTTTTGACCAAAACATGGAGAAAACGATCTTTTTGTGAAAATCAACTTTTTAACGTTAGCGATTCAGGAGTATGTCTACCACGATTGCACTGTTATCTCGTCAGTCTCGTCAAGGTTGCTAGGGACTCTGATGGTCGCTAAAGACTCTGAACAGGACGGTAGACCAGCGGTAGACTTAGCAAGCTAGCACTAGCAAAGTTGTTGTTAGTCTAAATAGCAATATCCAATGTAAATGGATCATACCGTTCACGTGTTTTCCATCCTTGATGTAATGGCCTGTGCAGACTACACGATTTCAGCCCGACTTTGCCACGATTGTGTCGTGGCCGACAAATTTCCATTGTCGTGTCCGAATTTAAAAGTCGGGAACGACGTTCGTAGGAGGAAGCGTCTTGTAATCTGACATGTTCAACGCAGAGCCATCTTTATATGGCTCTGGTTCAACGATCCGCGATTTATTGTCTGCGACATTCTTGACGTTACGACCAAAAGTCTAGCATGTTAGATTTTTTGCCCCGATTTTGACATCACAGAGGGGTCCCTGTCAATATTTAGACCTCACGCGCAATGTTTATAAAGTCTAGTGTAGGGCCGAGCGACCATTATCTGTTGAGTTGAGTGAACACTGAAACACTGAAATGGCAAAGTGGAGCAATGAGACAGAGGCCAAATTTGTTGACATGTGGCAACTACACAGCTGTCTATTTGACGTGTCCTCAAAGGAATATCTGCTACCACGACAGAGTGAAAAAAGATTTAAATGTTGGCGAGAGATCGCGGTGGCACTCGATCAACCTGGTGAGTAGCTGCTACCCAGCACTGCAGTTAACATTAACGTTAGCTGAAATTGATGCACTGCTATCGTACGTTTGTTATCCAGACAACCTGTTAACTTTTTAAATGTAGGTTAAGCCATTGTGTAAACTACAACTAACTAGATGATAAGTAGCGCGCCTTGGCCTTAACGTGTGAAACTGTCAAAACAACACAAGTGTTGTAGGGTTGACTAGCCTACTCCTAAACGTTTACGAAGCTAGCATTATAGCCATATTGTTGCATTAAGCCTTCTATCTAGCTTGTTAGACTAAAATGATCAATTTCATGTCATTTAGTTATTCATTTTTATTCAGTCATTACGTTATTCAGCATTCCTATCACACAATCGTTTTGATTACCTGGATGATGATTATATTTTCCCAAACACCTTACAGTTGGAGAGGTACAAACTAAAGCTGCCTCCCTGAGGACTCAGAAGGTGCTTAAACCTAAGGCCAGTGGGAGTGGCGATAAAGAACTGACGCCAAGGCAGAAATGGATTTTGCGGTGCCTGGGTTTCCTGCGACCATTTGTCTCCCACAGGTTGTCTCAGACCACACTGACTGTAAGTATTGCTTGGTCTGTTGTATTTAGAATTTAGAAATATTTACTTAGCAATTGCTTGTTCACACTTGAGGTCCGGGGGGCTTTCAGACACTATAGGCAGTCTGCTACACATTTTAATGTTTTCATCTAACTAACTAGAAAATGTAATTCCATGGAAGGAATTACCATTGCATGTAAATGTAAAAAGGTTGCTGTGTAAAACATTGTAGGCTATTAGTTAAAAAGACACAGGCTGTATGACAATAAGAATAGATGAATAACAACTCACTTTACAGTTCCACTGAAATTACTTGGAAACCCACATTTAAAAAGTGATTCATGAAAATGCATTAAAATTGTGGATAGTATTTTGGAAAATAAATCTTCATTTATTAAAATAATAGACTGAAACAAAGTTGCCAACTTCAAACGAGTTGCAAGCGCTGACACTTTGTTTAGTAGGCCTACTGAAGTTCACCAACGTATGATGTATGCAGCAACAGGTAGGCTGAGGAAATGATATAGCAAATATAACGTTAGCTAGCTTGCTAACAACAAACATGATGGCAATGATGAGAATGATAACAATGTAGCTTGTAGCCTACTGTACAAACGACTGAGAAGGCTTAAACCTAAATGGTAGCCTACAACTGGCATGTCTATCAGGTTGGACGCTGAGTTAAGACTGGCGTGGCTAGAAGCTAACGTTAAATTTGACTGTCGTTAGCTAAATATAGCCTAGTGCTTACGTTAGGGTTTGACTATGGTCCCAACGTCAAGAGCTAACCGGTTAGCCTACTGCAACGAAGCAAGATATGAGTGGGCTACTGCAGGAGACAAGACGAAGACGTTCCGTGGCATGGTATCAACGTTAGATTGCTTCTCCTAGTCACTAGTGTTTACAGCCAGAGAGGGTTAAAGCGGAGCAGATGGCTATAAGGATTCTTTGCTACAGCTGTAGCTTAATGAGCAATACGTAACAATCAATTTCTGCCGCCAAAGTGTCTTAACGTTAAGTCTATGGGATTTTTGAACTCTTTTATCGTAAATATCTCAAAAAGTATAAAGTTCACAAATGTGAAAAATACATAGAACAAATCTCCGTTACAAGACCTGTGTATGAGTGTTTGAATGACGTCAAACGGTTCAGTGGTTTTAGAGCCTTTGATAGTTGATTTTGGTCGGAAGCAGAATAATTATCCCGATAAGAAGAACAGTGATAACAGTACATTGCATTTAACATGCAATGTAAAAACAATCTGGCACATGGTTATAGATAGAAGACCTCAACAATAATGATATGAGAGTTAAGTGGATGTAATGCAATTACTTTTTATACTAATTTAGTGTAAACACAACTATTTAACCCTCTTCTGGAGTCTAAATCCCTCCCTGGGGATTTGAAAAACTGTTCCAAACACACTTCTCAATCTCTGCTAGTTTTTTGTCCTAGAAACATATAAGTGATACCATTAGAAACCTTTAATCAACTAGTTTCCAAATATGTATGTTTTAGAAGAGAATGTATCAATGGCACTTTGTAAACATAATGAAAGAAAAATCCTAGGATTTCAGTCTTCTCACCTGCAGCAGGCCCATTCCAAAATCCCATTCAACTTAATTTGCATTTGAAAGAGCCATTCACTAAGAGGCACACTTAGTCTGACTTTTTCCCAATTTGCAGTAAAACTACCACACATTTATAAATGTTCTTTTACTTATACAGAGCCAACACCGTTGTTTTCAAGGTACAAACTTCAAAAGTCTTAGCTAGATATATTCAAAGTGTTTTTGACCTTTGAAAATCTTTTTTTTTTTTTTAAATAGTTGTGTTTACACTGAATTATAATACAAAGTAATTTCATTACATCCACTTTAGTCTCGCATAATTATGGAGTCTCATATTATTCTAGATGGAAAACTTAAAAATATCAAGGTATAGCAGACTGCCTCAACGTGCCTGAAAAGGCCCCGGACCCCCAAGTGTTAAAAAACGATTTTCAAGGCCAACGATAAAAAACACCAACATGAAACATGAGACATGAAATCGGAACCTTGAAAACAAAGGTGTTGGCTACATAAAAGTAAGAACATTCAAAAATGTTATGTAGTTTTACTACAAATTGGAGACAAGTCAGACTAAATGTGTCTTTTAATGAGTGGCTCTTTCAAATGCAAATTAAGTTGAATTAAGTTTGCTTCCCTGCCTTATCATTTTAACAGCATCAGTGATATTTCTTTATTCTAGTTAGATGAGATTCATCCTGTCTGCACCAAAGCTGCAGAGGGCAGTGAAAACCAGGATACAGAGGATGAGATGTGCAGTGACCCTTCCAGCAGCTCTACAATTCAACCCCCATCCACGATTCAGCCCAGTAGTAGAGCGCGTAAAGACAAACGCTCAAAGGAAGACCATTTAGAGTTGGAGAAAGTTGCCATTTTAAAAAATGTCTCTCAGACATTGCTAGGTGCTAGCCAGGATGTAGATCAGGTGTTTGGGAAGCAGGTAGTCTGCGAACTGAAACAGATCAGAGATGAGGGTTTAAGAATGCGACTTCGTCGCAACATACTGCTCATGCTTTATGATGCTCAGGAAACTGAGTTGAGAGCACAACCAGTCCCAAACCCATGGCAGGGGCAAACAACAGGGCAACGCATGCCTTACACAGCACCATCTCAGAGCCCCATGGCCTATCATGATTACCAGAGAGACATTGAACTTTGATTACATTTCTTTTATTTCTTTTGTCATTGAAATATTTATATGCAATTGAATATAATACTGTACGAATAAAACTTGAAAACTCATCAAATTCAGAGCCTATATCATGTCCTCCTGCCAATGAACAGACCCAACAGGTGACTGGAAGTACTCCATCAATGCATCTCGCTGTGTTTTGGCCGCTGTTGTGGCATTTCGTGCCCTGCTCGGGGTCACAGAGGTGAGAGCTCCATCCCTTCTCCATGTTCCTACAACGACCCTGTGGTGTTCGTCTTCTGTGTCTACAAAGGCTGGGGGCACGTAGGTCTCAGAAGCTTTTTGTCAGAGGTAGTTGTGTAACGCGAGGGCGGCCAGTGTGATGGTTGTTACTTTGTCAGGCTGCATGGCTACATTTGACAAAAAAACTCTGAGTCTGTTCGCCAAAATACCAAAAGCATTCTCAACTGTGCGCCTTGCCCTGGACAGGCGATAATTAAAAATGCGCTGGCCAGGATCTAGGTTGCGGTGGGGGAATGGCTTCATGAGGTCGGTTCGGAGAGGGAATGCCTCATCCCCAACCAACATGTATGGCATTGTTATAGTGGAGTTGGCGAGTGGCTCTGGTGGGGGGAAATTTAGGAGGTGTCTGTCCATTGCATTACGGAGATCTGAATGGCCAAACAGACCGGCATCAGAAATCCGGCCCTGAGTGCCAACACTAGCATAAATTAATCTGTAGTTGGAATCAACTACAGCCATTAAAACAATTGAAAATCTCCCTTTATAATTGTGGTACATACTGCCAGAGTTGTCAGGAGGCAGGATGTAAATATGCTTGCCATCTAAGGCACCTAGGCAGTGAGGGAACTGGCAGTTATCCTGAAAGCCCTTTGCCACCTCCCGTCACTCTGCCTCTGTTGTAGGTGTCTGAAAAATAAACAACACATTGTGTAATGTTAGACTATTTCAACTTTTAAAAATTGTCTGTCTGTGTTAGGGATGTGCGGGTAAAAAAGAGTGCATCCCAGGTAGTTTCCAAGAGAAATTTTCGTAATTTTGATGCAGAGCGGTTTCTGGAGGACTTAAGAGATGTGGACTGGAGTTTCATTGGCCAGTGTGGCAACGCTGAGGTAGCTCTTGACTCCTTTGCCACTACTTTTAATTACCTTGTTAATAAGCATGCGCCATTCAAAAAGGCTAGGATTAAAAACAGGGTCGTGCCATGGGTGACGCAGGAGCTATCTTCTCTTTTGAATGAGAGGAATAGTGTGTGGTCCCGAGCTAGGAGCACTGGTGACCCCCAACACTGGCTGTCTTTTAGACAACTCAGAAATAAATGTACTGCAGTTGTTAGGAAAGCTAAATCTGAATATTTTTTAAATCTAGTCACCAACTCCTATTCAAATCCTGCCAAGTTCTGGGGTGCAGTTAACTTGACCAAAAGTCGGCCCTCTAGTGCTCTCCCCATCAGTATCACAGTAAATGGCTGTGTGATCTCAGATCCGGGTGATATTAGACATGCTTTTAATAAACACTTCTCGGAAGCAGGTAATTTATTTGATAAGCTGTTTCCTGGTCCCCCTCCCTCAGAGGTCCCCATTGTTAGTCCTTCCCCGGATCGTGTCACGCATTTCACATTTCAGCCTTTTATGTCCACAGAGGTCCTCAGAATTTTACAGTCCATAGACCCTAAGTCATCTACCGGTGAGGATCACCTAGACTCTTTTTTTGTAAAACTAGCTGCTCCAGCAATTTGTGAGCCATTGTCTTATATTTTTAATCTCTCCATCTCTTCCGGCATATTTCCGCTTGTCTGGAAATCTGCCCGTGTCATTCCATTGCATAAAGGAGGTGATAGGAATGATCTGGATAACTATCGTCCAATATCTACTCTTCCGTGCCTGGCCAAAGTTCTTGAGACCTTAGTCAACTCTCAACTCAAGTGTTTCCTGTCATTCTATTCTTAGTCCTCACCAATCCGGTTTCAGGCCTAACCATAGTACCATCACTGCTATCACACTGGTATCCAATGACATAATGTCTGCCCTGGATAAAAGGAAGCACTGTGCTGCCCTCTTTATCGACCTCTCAAAGGCCTTTGACACAGTTGACCACCAGCTGCTTCTAAAAAGGCTGTCTGACATTGGTTTGGACACTGATGCCTGTGCGTGGTTTCATGGCTACCTATCTTCTAGGCGTCAATGTGTGAAATCACCACTTGGGAATTCTGAATTTCTTTCCATCGAAAAAGGTGTCCCTCAAGGCTCGGTTTTAGGTCCTGTACTTTTTACTATTTATATTAACGAACTAGTCTCCTCCCTAACTGGTTGCCATGCCCACCTATATGCAGATGACACCATCGTCTACTGTACTGCAGATACCCCTCAGGCTGCAGTTGACAACTTACAGCTTTCTTTTAACTTACTACAGGACACTCTCTCTGGTCTTAAATTGGTTCTTAACGCTCAAAAGACCAAATTCATGTTATTTTCAAGAGCTAAAGAGGCTGATCTTATGAAACTTCATATTTTAACTTTGGGTGGCTCTCTTATAGAGAGAGTCTCGGAATATAAATATCTTGGACTTTGGCTTGACGAGAAGCTCTGTTTTAAGTCCCACATTAGCAGCCTTACCTCCAAGCTTCGCCAAAAGCTGGGCTTTTTATACAGAAATAAGTCTAGCTTCCCCATGATCTGTAGGAAGAGAGTTGTTGAGGCTGTATTTTTATCAGTTTTAGACTATGGAGATGTCATCTACAGGCATGCAACAGCAACTACTTTAAAGCAATTAGACGCTGTCTATCATTCCGCTCTTAGGTTCATCACTGGTGATGACTATAATACACACCACTGTACTCTCTACAGTAAGGTTGGCTGGCCCTCTCTTTCTTCAAGGCGCAGTTTCCATTGGCACTTGTTTGTTTTTAAAGCTATTAGTGGTAAACTACCGCCCTATATGTCCTCCTTACTGCAATGGAACCTTGGATCCTACCAAACTAGATCCAACAACTGGCTCACTCTTAGGGTCCCTAGTGTGCACTCAGAGCTTGGCAAAGCTGCATTTCTTTTCGATGCCCCTAGTACCTGGAACGCTCTGCAACAAACCTTAAAGCTAGAAATATTGCCTTCTGCTACTGTTTTTAAGCAATTGGTTTCACATCTCTGTTCTACAAATTGCAACTGTTTTTAGTTTCTAGTTTATTTACTTATTTTACTTAGTTTATTTTCATTTACATATTTGTTTTATTCATTTTAAAATATGTATATATATGTATATATATATTTTGAAATGATATTTTTAGCATTTTTAAATGTGTTATGTTCCTTCTCTTTTATTATTATTATTATTATTATTATCAATGCACGACCTTTCCCTGTAAACTCGTCGTCATTGTAAATGAGGGAAACCTCAATGCCTTACGAGTATAAATAAAGGTTTGAAATGAAATGAAATGAAATGGAAAAAATGAGGTAATAGGACATTACGAAAATGTGTATTTTACACATTTGCAAGGTAAGCCGTATTATAGGCTATAGCAAACTCATTATAGCAAATTACATTAGAATAAAGCCATAGCCTAAATAGCTAATCATACATGTAAAGTTCAAAAGTGTTGTGGAAGTTGAGAAATGACACAATAGGCTACCTTCAGGTGTTCCTCTTTCAAGACGTTATGCAAGGCCTCACACGTCTCAATAACGATCTCTCCCACAGTAGATCTGCCAATCCCATACTGGAAACTCAGAGACCTGAATGACTCTCCTAGAGATTAACAAATTATTAAAAGCAAATACAATAAATAAAAGTAAAAACAATACAATAGCTAAAAGTAACAGTTTTAAATGTTGGCAAGACTACATCAAGTAGAACAGCAACAACTAGAATGCATTTCCCGGTGGGAAGTGCGAAGTGTGCTTGCTCAGACGCGCCGCGACAGCGCCCGGCAGGAGACGCGACCGCTCGTCCTCAGGTCAAAGCGCCAAAGTTTGGCCAAGACGCGAAGCTGCTTCGAGTTTGGCGGCGTTGCCCTCGATTGCCGAATTATTACACTGACGTGAAGGGTTGCCTAGGTTCATCAGTGGTATGTCCCAGAGCACCTCCAATGTAAAAATGTGGATGTCATCCCAAAGACATAAAGAGATACCGTATGAGACAAAATGCATTTTTGCTAATTGCGACGCCCCCTAGTGGCCAAATTGCACCAAATTTACTGAGGTTACTTTGGATGGTGTCCAAAATCATCCCACCAAATATGGTCTTGACACCTCAAAGCGTTTCCGAGATTTGACCTCACTTCCTGTTTGGAGGCTTCGCCATCGAATTTCATTGGCTGCCATGGGCGAACGCTTTGATGTATGGAAATGAAATGTACACCTCTAAGGTCTGTAGACCTTGTGTTGAATTATGTATGAGTTGTTCACGAGTAGCCAGCATGAAACACGTAACCACTGAAAGAAGGAAGGAGCCTAAGGAACTAGGCATGTTTCTGGAACAAATACGAGTAATGTTAGGAGTATTGCGGGAACATCTGCTGTTTACTCACTGTTGAGTAAGTTGCAATGTGTTATAGCCTCAAATTGATGGTAGAATAAACAGGACGAATCACCTGTTCAAATGGTGTAATAGGATGAAATTTGGTGTTGATATGTCAAAGCAACCAGGCTGTTACTGGTTAACGTTTCTGAATATGAAATCGATTTTGGATTGGTTGCATGTGATAAAAGCTATATCATTTGCATTATATAAATGTAACCTATTTTTCCACCCGTATGTCTCAACATATACTGGAGTCACATTCAGACCCGGCTGCAGAGAGCAGTGATAAAGGGGGCATTTTAGATTTTCAGGGGGGCACTAACAATCGTAAAAGGCTAGTTAGGATTAGGCCAAGTAAAACTGAGGGGGCACCTTTTTTGTTTGAGGGTGCACCGCCCCCTTTTGCCCCCCCCTGGAGCCGGGTCTGGTCACATTCATAAACATAAACAGGATCCTAGGTTCTCAATTTGCTGGACTCGCAGTCTACCATAAAGTTAAAGAATAGTAATAACAGAAGAAAAGGTAAGAAGATGTTGATAGCGTGATTAACTGTGGTGCCTCCACTGAAGAATGTCTTTACCACTGCCCTGGTGGAAATATGTAAATCCTCAGAAATGTCAAGTGACTACAGTTACTTCTACCTGCTTTGATATAGCTTATCCTAAATGAAATACTATGCATAATGCAACAATCACAAAACATTTATTGTATCCTTTGTTTTTAACTCTTAGAATTCAGTTCAGTATGACATAATAAAATGAAAGTACAAAAATAGTTTTTAAACCCCTTTTTAAAAGTTCAACCTATCACTTTCAATGAAATCTCAATTAAGGATTACATAGTTCTAAATAGTAACTGTGTGGTAATAATTCACCTATACCACCCATAGCCTAAATTAATTAAATGTTTACCATGAACAATAGTTAAATGAAACACACAGTAATACTTTCTATAACACTTTGTGTTGGATGTAATTAATTGGACCTAGAATTGTTAACTGCTATAAGTGGGCCAAACTTCCCAGTTCCACACATAAGCTTGAGTCGAAAAACGTAGCTCCCACTTTCCTTAGCTGTAGTGGAATTCTGGGATTTCTCCCTAAAGCGGAAACTATTATTTTTACCTAATTATAATTACTATTATTATTGGGGAGGTTATAGGTTTGCACTGATTCGGGTAGGTAGTGGCAATATACTGGATGGTATATCGGTTAGAATATAGGACGGAGATGAGATGGGGTTTAACTTTGTATTGTTCCAGCAGAGACATTCAGGATTTCCATACAGAGAAATATGGGTATGGCTATTTATATAGCCTACTTTAATATAAACTTTTTGTTCGTGACTACAGTTATTATGTGGTCAATTACGCCATCTAGCGGCGTAAAATGGTAGGCCTACGGTGTAATAGCGTTAAAAACTTCCTCTATTTGGAAATGCAACATCCTTACAACAGTATAACGCTAAACGGTAGATTCCTAAGCGAAACACATGAAGTATTATAATTTCAAAGAACACTTACACTATATTACTTCATGGAAATTATGTCAAGAGCAAGTTTAACTATATTAGCAAACCTCTTGCATACCAGTGTGAATTAAATACAAACGTACTTTTCATCAATGACTCGCAACTCTGAATGTCAAAGACTGGATTACTCAGGATAACTGCAGGAATTGTCAAAAGGTAAATTAATTATCTCTGTTTAAGTGCACAACGAACTTGCACGTCTCTGCAGGTACTAACAAAAATAAGAAACTTAACAGGAAGGCACGCGAGTTTACCACATGAAATATCGCAACAAATGCTAAATCACAGCGAACACACAAATGTCCCGGCCTTTTCTACATAATCACTCAAACTATAATGAATTCTACATGCTAATACAGATGTAAACTTGTGCACATTCAAAGGATACACAACGAATACAAAAGCAGTAGCCTACAAAAATGCAAAGCGAAAGTAAACAATAGGCCTAATCTCCATTACATCTTCTAAAGACGTTAAACAACATGTTTCAGGCACGTTACAACATGCTGAACAGTAAATATTGTAGGCTACTGGCCTCACTAATTTTGAGCTAGCTCAGCTATCTAGCAAGTTTACAATCACTAGGCAAGGACGAACAAAGAATGCAGGAAATCTTCACTTTTTTCTCCTTTCCTTCATTTATGCTGTAAAACTGTCAATACAAAAATAAACTATTTTCATTTGTCTTGTCTAGCCACGCATATAGCGAATTGCCGCCATATCAAAAAACAAAGAAATCTTTCTCACATATCTTATTTTCTGTACTTATGTCTAAACACATATTTCACTAGAACAATGTATACTTACAGGCATTGCCTTCGTATGGGTAAGAAATAACTATAGCAGGTGAAAAACATAAATTGTCCGGAGACAGCAACCAGTGTGAATCATCTCAGTGACTTCTCTCGTTTTAACGCTAAGCAGGAAGTATTTACTAGCCTACTTTCACTCCAAAGTAGATTCTGATAAGGCCAGTAGATGGCGCTCTAACATAACAAATGACTGGTAAATACTGAGTGCAATAACATAAACGAAATCTTGGTCGGCTCAGACCGTGACAATATTATTGACTAAACAATAAACGTGTAGGAATGAGGTGTCAAACTCACTTTATGGTCAATTATCATCACACGCACGCCAAAGATGTCTCTCTCGCTCAGAAAGTGCACGAACATAATGACTGGTGCATACGTGCAGGAGCGGTCTTTCTAACAGAGTGATTTACCCAGAATGCTCCGGTCAATTATGGTAAATAACAAGAAATAAAATTCGAATTCCTCTCAAAACATCACAAATATATAAAACAATGTCCTGTAATCATTACAATCTCCTAAATAGTAATTCATTACGAAGATAAAGCATTACAAATTGTCAAAAATGAAAGACCGTCACAGTGAGAACTCGTGGGATTGCAACTATAAATTGCACCTGGACATCAAGGTGGATTAACAACGAATAAGTCCGTACTTGCCTCTCGAGGCCATGGCGTCGTTAAGATCTACCCAGTCTCGTGGTGAGACAACGTTGCGGACAATCCATGTGACTCATGTGCATTGAATCGTTGCGGAATGTCTCAGTTAATTGATTCAGATAATGACATTGATATGATGTTGCGGTATGTAACCAAGCGGGGCTTAACTGTGTCATAACAACTTCTACATGATGGGTCTCGTGCCAGTTCCTTTTGCAAGAATTGGCATACTTAGATTTTTAAAAAAAAAAAAATATCAACATTGTATCTTAAATCACTCTGGAATGTCCTTTTGGCATTACTTAAGCAATTTAAGATGAGCTATTCTGCTTAATAGTTTACATTCGCCAACACACACGTTTTTGCTAATTATAGAGCCATCGACAGACCAAATAACACCAAATTTATTGAGGGTGCTTTGGATGGGGTCTCAAGTCATCCCACCAAATATGGCTTTCATACGTCACAGTATTTCCAAGATAGGCACACTTCCTGTTTAGCGGCTTCGCTCGCTGAATTTAATTGGTTATCACAGGCGAACGCTTGGACGTATGAAGGTGAAATCAAAGCGGTTGATTCGCCTTGGTCTGTAGATCACGCGTACCAAGTTTCATGACGATCGGAGGAACGATGCGGCCAGAGTTGCTTTACTTTGACTTTGGACAAAATTCAAAATGGTGGAAAATCCATCATGGCGGAAAATTACATCACATGGTGCGTTGGAATCAGCTGAGTCAGAGGATTCCAATGGTATAAGTTTTATCAAAATCGGCCATACGGATCAAACGTTACAGGCATTAACGTGTTTTCCAACTTTGACCAGTTGGTGGCGCTAGGGCGTGAGAGTGGCGAGCATGAAACCTGATGGTGTCAATCAGGGTAGTCTCGTCTATCAGCGTACCAAATTTCATGACTTTGTGTCTTACGGTTTGGGCTACAGGTGGAAAAATGTGTGGGCATCAGCGCTCAAAAGTCGCTTTTCCATTCATTCCTATGGGAAAAAATCGACCGGAAAAACTGGAATAACGGGAAAACGACAAGGCGTATCAAAAAGCTGTATACAAGCCACCATCGTCGCATCAGGACGCACGCGTGAGAGGTGGAACGGTGTCTCTAGCTCCAAATCCCTAGGACAAGTTAGGGAGACAAAAGTTGGCGTTAAGATAAATGATAATAATAGGAAGAACAATAGTGTGCTTTTGCAAGCACACTAATAAACAATAATAGCCTACCAATGCAATATCAATGATCAATATAGCCTAATGAATAAACAAAAACTATACAAACCATAACTCATAAGAACTGCTCAATTAAGTAAGTGTATGCTGAACAAATAGCCTATCATAGCCTAGGCTACTTGAAGCATTTCATTTGAAACAAAGTCTCAATGCTTAAAAAATCTATTCCCTTTACCAGAAGCAAGGAAGCGCAGAGTGACCGACAACCGCTGCTTGACACTGATAGCTTTTCTTAGCTTGGTGTCCATCTTCTGGATATGGGGCTGGACCTTTTCTTTTTTTTTTTTACAAATCTGTTTATTGATGGAAATTGCAGGAAATACACTGTACAGAATAAAATATATCTGTATAGAAAAGTAATAATAATTTCCATATTTTTCTTTTCCATTTGTAACATTATTCATCAAAATGCCTTGAACTAGCATTACAACACTAGTAGAGTAGAGAGTAAAGTAAAATTGAAATGAAAACAACTTAACTAAAAATATAAGAAAAATAAAATAAATAAAGGGGGGGGGGGGGACACATCAAGGTATCATATTGGCATAATATATAACCTTAGTGAATCATAGCCTCAAAGTAGGTGTTTTGTGAACATTGCCACCACACATTCTCAAAAAAATAAATAAATAAACAGAGTGGAAATGCAAGGTACCGTAGATCATATGGATCATATGGGTTCAGAATCCAGTTCTTTTAAATTCTCAAAGTAGGTAATAAAGGGTTGCCATCTCAAGTAAAAGTTTTTCATCGAACCTCTCAGGGTGAATTTAATTTTTTCTAGTTTAAGAAAGAGCATAACATCCTCCAGCCAACGGGCTAGTGAAGGAGGTGTAGTAGATTTCCACCCCAGGAGGATTCTGCGGCGGGCAAGCAAAGAGGTGAATGCAATAACATCAGACTGGGCTCTAGTAACTGTTTCTGAGGGAGTACCGAATATTGCAATCAAGGGACTCGGTTCGATGGATATGTTGAGAGCTTCAGATAAAATGTTAAATACTCCCAACCAATATATTTCAAGGGAAGGACAGGACCAAAAAGAGTGCGTGAGATTAGCTGGGGAAAAAGAACACCTGCTACAACTTGCATCAGCTCCTGGATATATTTCTGCTAGCTTGGCTTTACTGTAGTGTGCTCTGTGTAGCACTTTAAACTGAATAAGTGCCAAGCGGGCACAGGACGATGACGAGTTGACTCTCATTAGTGCATCTTCCCAGTAGTCTCCCAGATCAACTCCCAGCTCATCCTCCCATTTAGACCGAATCTTGGCTAGATTTTCTGATACAATACAGAAATTACTCCCTTTCCTGGCTCTATAAGAGTTAACTCCTCCCAGACTTCACGCGCTGGTAGGGTGGGGAAGGAAGGGTAGCAGATCTTGAGATAATGTCTTATTTGAAGGTATTGAAAAAACAATTGTCTAGGGAGGTTATGAAGTTTCTGTAAATTGTCATAACTATCTAGAATGTTAGAGTTGTAAAGGTCTTGAAAAGAGTAAATACCCCTCTTCCACCACTCCATAAAAGACAGATCCATAGTGGAGGGAAGGAATAGGTGGTTATTATGAATGGGGCCAAGGATAGAAGCAGAAACAAATTTGTAATGAGAGCGAAATTGGTTCCAAATCTTAAGAGTGGAGAGCACTATAGGATGGGACGTGAAGCGAGAAGGTCTTAAAGGTAAAGATGAATAAACTAAAGCTCTGAGGCTAGACCGCTGACATGACTGTTCCTCAAGAACACACCAATTTACATGAGGAGAGTGTAACCAATAATGTATCTTATGGATATTTGCAGCCCAGTAGTAATGGATGAGACTGGGCAAAGCAAGTCCACCCACACTACGTTGTCTTTGAAGAAGCTCTTTCCTAACTCTAGGGGCTTTTTTATCCCAGATAAATGAGTTCACCATTTGACTGATTGATTGAAAAAAAGATTTAGTCAGAAATAAGGGCAAACATTGAAATAAATATAAAAACTTCGGAAGCACAGTCATCTTTACTGTATTTATACGTCCTGACAAAGAAAGTGGCAGAGCAGACCATCTTTTAAAGTCCTCCTTCACTTGATTAACTAATATTGTGAAATTTGAAGACTGAAGTGAGGAGAAAGGCATCTAAGTATTTAAAACCAGAATCAGAAAGATGAAAAGGAAAGGAAGGCATCAATCTAGAGGGTGCCGGAGAGAGAAGCTGGAAACACTCACTTTTCTGCAAATTGAGTTTGTATCCAGAAAAAGATCCAAACTCTTCTAAGATACACACAATTTTGGAAGCACAGGTGGCTGGATGGCTGACATAAAGCAACAAATCATCGGCGTATAGGGAAACCCTGTGTTCTATTCCCCCTCTTATTATACCCTGAAATGCTGATGTGGTTCGTAGGACTATGGCTAGTGGTTCAATCGCAATGGCAAATAAAAGTGGGGAAAGTGGGCAACCCTGTCTTGTACCTCTAGTTAAGGGGAAAAAAGATGACCGTAAATCATTGGTTTGAACGCACGCCTGGGGAGCCTTATATAAGAGCTTAATCCATGAAATGAAATTAACACCAAAGCCAAATTTCTCCAAAGCTGCAAATAAATACTGCCATTCAACACGATCGAATGCTTTCTCAGCATCTAGAGAAATCACTGCTTCAGGCAAACTATCTGTATTTTGTATAGGCTATATCAATGAGGCGGCGTATATTAGAAAATGAGTGTCGTCCTTTAATGAACCCTGTTTGATCCTCAGAAATCATTTTTGGAAGTCGATCCTCCAAGCGGTGGGCCAACACTTTAGCTAGGATCTTAGCATCTACGTTCAAGAGAGATATTGGACGGTAGGATCCACAGTGGGTAGGGTCTTTATCTTTCTTGAGAAGAAGTGAGATGGATGCCTGAGAGAAAGTGGGGGGTAAGGAACCATTATTTAGTGATTCAGTAAATACTTTCAAGAGGAGAGGTGCAATCTGGTCTCTAAACTTTTTATAGAACTCTATAGGGTATCCATCCAAGCCTGGAGTTTTGCTATTTTGCATGGCCATAATGGCCTGAAGGACCACTCCTATTTCTACATTTTGTTCAAGAGTGGATGCAACAGATTGGTCAAGAGAAGGGGCTTCCATATTATTCAAAAAGGCAAACATTGGAGAGGTGTTTGTAGGGAAGTCAGAGGTATAAATTGAAATGAAGTGGGAGACAAATGTATCGTTAATGTGTTTGGGATCTGAAATTAAATTACCTTGTTCATCTGCTACTTGTGGGATGAGACGGGACGCGGACTGGCGCTTTAGTTGGTGAGCAAGTAGACGGCTAGACTTATCCCCATATTCGTAAATGTTTCCACGGGTTTTTAATAAAAGTTGCTCTGCATGTTTTGTAGTTAATATGTTCAGTTTAGACTGCAACTCCACTCGTTCCTTATGTAACTCAGCATTAGGCGACGCTGAATAGAGCTGGTCAAGCCTACGTATGGAGTTAGTCAAGTCCAATATCTCTCTTGAGCGCTCTTTATTACCAAATGCCACATGTGAAATAATTTGCCCCCTAAGGTAAGCTTTGAGTGATTCCCAAAGTAGGGAATATGAGATCTCATCAGTTTTATTAATTTTAATGTAAACATCTATATTGGTTGCTAAATATTTGCAAAAGTTTTCATCAGCTAGTAAAAGAGGGTCTAGTTTCCATATTGGACGTTGTTTTATGTTCAGAGCAAATGAGATATCTAGAACAACAGGGGCATGATCAGAAATAACTATAGCCAAGTAGTCAACAGACTTAATTGAAGGAATGAATGAGCTGTCGATAAAGAAATAATCTATACGAGAGAAGGAGCGGTAGACTGGGGAGAAAAAAGAGAACTGTTTCAAATTTGGGTTAAGAAGTCGCCATGGATCCATACAACCACTCTGTGCCATAAATGCTGACCATGCCTTTGCCATGCCTGACAAAGATGTTTTTTTGGGACATGACCTGTCTAAGGCAGGGTTGACAGCACAATTTAAGTCACCTCCTAAAATTAGTTTATGTGTATGTAGGTTTGGTAGTGATGATAGAAGTTTATTAACAGAATCAGTATCATCCCAGTTTGGGGCATACACGTTCACCAGAAGAACTTTGGTTTGAAAAAGACTGCCGCAAATTACAACAAAACGACCATAAGGGTCAGTGGTGACCTCTGTTGGTGTAAACTGCACCTTCTTATTAATGAGAATGGCAACACCTCTGGAACTACCATTATGTCTAGAATGATAGACTTGACCTATCCAAGCTTTACGCAAACGAGTGTGATCCTTTAAACGTAAATGTGTCTCTTGTAAAAACAAAATATCAGCATTGAAAGATTTAAGATGGGAGAAAACCCTGGATCGTTTGACTGGTCCATTCAATCCCTTAACATTCCACGAAATAAAACGTACTTGTGAATTAGTTCAATTTATCAGAAGTAGCCATAGGAGTATAGTGGAGTACAGTAATGTTGTAAAGCTATAGCATAAGTGCTTGGCTAGAGAGTTAGAGAGACATGAGAAAGGCGGTGAATCACATAAGGTTGAGGTAGATATGACTGTGATAAGGGCTCGTGTCCTGGGTGGGAGGGAAAAGAGAGAGAAAAAAACAAAGAAAAACAACAACAATAACATGAACATCAACACCGTCCTAGATCCTCCTCTATTAAAGAACCTGAAGGGGATCGCAGGCTTAACCAATCTATAGACTATCCGATCTGACATTAAGAAATAAAGACAATAGTAATAATAAAGAAAACACTCACAGAGATGCCACTAGCGTGGCTCCCAAAGTCATGTATAAAACAAAACCCCATGTAGGCCTATCAACAGACCTATTTGTAAACGAGTCAATGACAAGGAACAAAACCCATTATATAGGCCAGGGGTGCGTTTCCCGATAACGATGGATAGACACTCTTACGAGGGTTTTCTACGATTCATCTTAAGATCGATCGTTAGGATTTGCCGACTGTTTCCCGAACATGCTCGTAGCGTGAACGCGCGTGCACTGCTCTTACGATGCTCTTAAGGGAGCTGTCCACGATAAAAGTTCTGAAATATCCCCTAATTTGATGGTGATGTCAGGTGACTGCACGTCATAGCTAAGCCACCGTCTGAACTTCGGATCTATACATTAATTAACATCAATACGAAAATAGAAAACCTTTGACATCTGCATGTAAGCATTCCAATTAGCCTAGGCCATATACCACACGCATACTTTTGTATTATTTAACATTAGATTGTTGCCCCGTTTTTATGTTTGTTGGAAGATATGTATATTAGGCTTCGGCTAGCTTACTCCTACATCGTTTAGGCGAGTTCTCTGCTAACCTACTTGTGAGAGCACGGTGTGCTGCCTGTACAATAATGTTTCGTGTCACTTAAGCAGACGTTTGAATAAAGAGGTTGATAAGAAAATGAGGAAATGTGTAGGCTTAAATAACATAGCCTAGGCTTAGATTTTGACGCAGAACAGACTATTGTCACATATTCCTTTCTCTGTTTTTACCTCATAAGCCTAATAAAAAATAAAAGGCTACACAAAAAGATAATGGCAAACTTTTCTGGCAACGTCTCCTTTCGGCTATTCTTGTCCGGTTTTAATAACATTATGTCCATTGAATGAATGCTATTTTGCACGCTAAAATCTGAATAATCACAAGTAAATTTACAATAAAGAATGGTAACGTAAGTTGGATCATTATATTCTTAGTTGTAATCCCCCTGCATATCCTGCTGGTGACTCCACTGAGGCATAGCGTTACGACGCTCTTAGTCAGTAACGAGAACTCTGGATCACTCGTAGATCTACGAGTGTTTTCACGATGCTCTTAAGCTACGATGGCTTCGGGAAACAGTCTGCAAATCTTAAGACGGTCGTAAGAGGGACTTTACGATCATCGTAGGCTTACGATGCTTTCGGGAAACGCACCCCAGGGCTATTCAATTAGTTTGTAATAGGGGCCAGTTCATGAAAAGTATCACAACTGAGGGGCCGGAGAAATACCGCTTGAAATATGAGTAATTACGTACAAATGAGACAATAAACTACAACAGCACCAATATGGGTGTTCAAATGTTGCATTTTGTGAATGCATAATATCTTTTTTTTGTTGGTTATTTGTGTTTTGGGAATATTTCTGCCACAGGCCCAGCCTACCACAGTGGTTGGCCAACATTGGGAAGGTGACACTGAATCTATATTGCTAATATGTTGCATTTTGTAAAAGCATAAGTTTTGGTGGTTATTTGTTCTATTTGTGTTTTGGGAATATTTCTGCCACAGGCCCAGACTACCACAGTGGTAGGTCAACATTGGGAAGGTGACACTGGATCTATATTGCTAATATGTTGCATTTTGTAAAATAATCTAGTTTTTTTGGTGGTTATTTTGATGTATTTGTGTTTTGGGAATATTTCTGCCACAGGCCCAGACTATTACAGTGGTAGGCATTGGGAAGGTGATACTGGATCTACATTGCTAATATGGCTAATATGAAATCTGTGATAACATTAACAGCAATGGAATCTGAGCTTTGCACAGTAACTGCTAAGTCCATACAATTTCCAATAGGTACAAACAGGTTTCAAACGGTGCTCAAAAGATATAAATGTGCGTAATCGGTCGCATATTTAATTCTTCTCAACATATGTGTACATTTAACGTTCCCACCATTTAAATTGGATGAACGTGTTCACAAATCAAAGTTACTTTTTCACAGATTCACACTGAAACTATTTGCGTGGTCAAACCCGTTAAAATGTTAGTAGCTTATATACTCCAACGTAGTGGCAATTTACCTTGAAACTGAGCTAAAATGGAACTTATGTTCAACTCGTTCTAAACATTACGTGCAATTGGCTGAGGTGCAGTGGCTGCAGCACTTCCGAGCGAGTGAGCGCATGAAACTGATGCCACCAAAGTTAAACTTTTAAACCGACTCCTATTTGCCTCAACATTACGAGTGACGAATGTTTTCGCGAGGATATGCTTGGACTGGAGAGGCACACTACCGGTGAGATTTCATGCACCAAAAATGCTTCATGCTTTGAGGAAAACAACTTGCATTTGACGCACGTCAACATGTTGGTGACGCTGCGTAAAAACGAAGCAAGGCACAAGTAGCCTAACGTCTTTGCATAATACCCAGTAACACAGTAGCCTACAACGGCAAAGCAGGCAGAACATTATTTATAGGCGCTACTCGCAGGTTAGCCTATCGCTGTACCTCCATTATTGTGTTTTCCACCAGCTATTTACGTCTCTACCGAAAATAAGGATTTGCTTATAACATCAGCCAACACTTCAAGGGCCACTACAAAGTATCTCGGGGGCCGGATCCGCTAATTGAAGAGCCCTGATATAGGCTATCTGAAACAATACACTACATTCGCAATAGGCTACCTCTTCAAATGTTAGATATGCCGTTCTATGCGTGAGCAAATTATATAAAGAATCCTGGCATATATGGTCTGGAAATAAAATATATAAATGAGATAATGGACCATGAAAGAGCAGCCTATTCAGCTTCAGACAGGCTATAGCCTAGTAGCTCACCATTCATAAGTCAAAGTCAGTTCTGTAAAACAAACTTGGTGACTAAATCCTTAGGCTACGTGACATGCTAGCACTGTCCACTGAGTTTGAAATGTTTTTTCTCGTCATTCACAAAGTAGGTTGGGCTCGAGTTACCTCAGTCGTCATGAGTAGATGAAGCATCAGAGAAGTGGAGCAGATTAATTGCATATTTCAAGAGAATCGTTCACTTTGGTATAGAAGCATGAAATTTGGCACAGATAGTCTCTAAGGGTCACTTTTTGGAAAAAAGGCGCTGGCCACTCAAAAATTAAAAATGGCGGCCATTTTTTCAAGATGTCCGCTATTTCTGTCAAATGCTCATTATGTCGATCGTTCAAACTGTGATGAAGACATAACATTTTGTGAAAAAAATGATGTTTTATGGAGAACGGTGCTTGTCCCTCAAAAAAATCAAGATGGCCGCCATTTCTCTTAAAAATCCTTACATTAATTTATGAAAGGATGATGCTATCATCAAGATTGGTACAAACCTTCTTCAATGAACAGTCTCATGGAAAAAAGTGTATGCCACTCAAAAATTCAAGATGGCCACCATTTTCAAGATGGCCACCTTTTCTGTCAGAGTTCAGTTTAATGTGTAAAGGAAGGTTTTGGTTAATAAAGTGAACGTCATTACACAACCAGGGCACACTGGTGACTTCAGTGCCGTGGAACTCAACATGGGGTTCAAAATGTAATTTAAAACAATTTGTTGATGTCCCCACACACACCAGGGAACACACCTTGGACCTGGTCATTACAAACTCTCACCAACCTGCAGGTGTATGATCTAGGTGTGTCTGATCACAAGGCCATTTCTATGGATCTGCAATCCCCATCCAGCCTCTCCAAGCCTAAGCAGAATATATGTTTCAGAAACCTAACAAACATAAACCCAGAACTCTTGGCAGCAGACATTCAGCATCAGCCATCTGAGCAGCCTCCTGGACCTCCATGCCCCTGTTAAAATCAGAATAGTCACCTTCACCTGCCCAGCTCCATGGTTCACAAATGAGCTTTGTAAAATGAAGGCAGCAGGAGCGGCATTCAGGAGCGGCATTTCAAAGCCTCTGGCCGCACTGTCCACAAACTACCGGGAGCAACAACTCAAATATTCATAGTCCCTCGATGTATGATCACGATGTATGGCATCAGAAACAGTCCAGGAAATTCCAAGCAGCTTTACTCCACTGTCAATCACCCCCCCCCCCCCACACACACACAGACACACACGCTTGCTGCCACTACAGAAGAGCAGTAAAATATTTTTTTTTTAAAATTGCACATATTCCCTCTGCCCTTTCTGGGTCCTCCCACCCTAACTGTTCCTCCTACATCTCCCAACCCCTAAACTGTTTTCCTGAGGTTTCATCTGAAGAGGTGCAGAACATCATCAGGAAGATGAAATCCTCCACCTGTCCCCTGGACCCTCTCCCAACCTCCTTGGTGACAACCCATATCACTGTCCTTACCCACCTGACCACCGCTATTATAAATCATTCCCTCCAAACTGGTCATGTTCCTCCTGCCTTAAAAATATGCCATAATCACCATTGCTCAACAAACCCACTCTTGATCCAGAAGACCTGTCCAAGTACTGGCCCACCTCCAATCTTCCCTTCATATCGAAAGTGCTTGAGAAAGCAGTTGCCACCCACCTTCAAGACCACCAACTCTTTTAATTTCAGTCTGGTTTCTGCTCTGCCCACAGCACAGACTGCCCTCATCAGAATCAAAAATGACCTCCTCATCTCATCTGATGGTGGCTCTCCCTTCCTTCTCATCCTCCTGGACCTTTCTGTTGCATTTGATTCTTTTGACCATGACATCGTTTTAAACCGGCTCCACCGTACGACTGGACTCAATGACACTGCTCTCGGTTCAAAACATACCTCACAAACCGGACAGAATACTGGGTCCCTGGGTCACTCCAGATCAAATCCACACACAGTCACCTGTGGCGTCCCCCAGGGTTCAGCCCTTGGCTCCATTCTCTTCATCCTCTATTTCACCCTTGTCCAAATCATCAGTCAGCAAAAAAAATCATTCTGCTGCTATGCTGATGAGACACAGCTCTAAGTAAATGCCACAGCTGTAACCCCATCCTCACAGTCATCCCCATCAAAACAACTCATCTCCTGTCTGGAGGAGATAAAGGTATGGATGGAGCACACCTTCCTCCAACTAAACAGCCATCCTGGTTGCCACCCCTCAGCAAGCCAAATCATCATCCATAACCAGCATCACCTTTTCTGGCTCAAACATCCCCCTCTCATCAACAGTCACAACTCTTGGTGTAAAAATGGACTCCCAGCTCACCTTTGAAGCCCATATAAATCACCTCTGCAAGACCTTCTACCACCTCCGTAACATTTCCAAACTCCACCCCATTCTCTCTCAGATGCCGAAAAGCTGTCTCATGCCTTTGTCTCCTCCAGACTGGACTACTGTAACATACTTCTCATTAGGATCCCTAGCAAGAGTCTGCAGAGTAGAGAGAAAGTAGAGAGAGTACATCCAAATCTCACCCCAAAAATCAACCCACAAAACACAACACACTCCCTCCGCTCCACTCACTCACACCTCCTCATACCCAGAACCAGACTCAGGACCATGGGAGATTGGGCCTTCTGTGCTCCTGCCCGACATCTGTGGAATGCTCTCCCTGACACCTTCAGGGCATCACAATCCACTGACTGTTTCAAAAAAGGTCTAAAGACATTTCCTTTTTCTAACAGTGGTCCCTCCTCTCTGTGGACTGCACCTTGTCATGGTGGAGAGGCTTGTGTACTCTAATGAACCTGAGAGCTATGCCGGCATGGATTTTATATCCCTGGCAAGTTTAACTAAGCCGGATAGGTCAAAGGAGAGGAGGCAGACAAAGCAGACATTATGGCTATTTGACAGAAATGGTGGCCATCTTGAAAATGGTTGCCATCCTGAATTCTTGAGTGGCACATACCTTTTTCCCCCAAAAGTGTTCTTTGATGAGTATTTCTGCCTAATTTTATCCTTGCATCACCATATGAAAAATTGAAATAATTAATATTGTACAGGAACGGTGGCCATCTTTAAAAATGGCAGCCATCTTGAATTTGGGACAAGCATCTTTTTCCATCCATTATCATGTCCTTTAGAGAGTATTTACATCAAATGTTATGCTTGGATCACTGATGAATGATTTATAATAACTGAATAGCAATGGCGGATTTAAGAGAAATGGCGGCCATCTTGAAAAATGGTGGTGGCCATCTTGATTTTTTTTTTTAGACATGCACCATTCTCCAAAAAACATTCTTTGAGACTATTTTCACAAAATGTTATGCCTTCATCACAGTTTGAACGATCAACATAATGAGCATTTGACAGAAATAGCGGCCATCTTGAAAAATGGCCGCCATATTGAATTTTTGAGTGGCCAGCGCCTTTTTCCAGAATGATGGCCCTTAGAGAGTATCTGTGCCAAATTTCATGCTTCTATACCAAAGTGAACGATTTTTTCACTAATCTGCTGCACTATCGCCTTCCCGGGTGTGTCAAAATGCAGCTCCGCGTTCTCGAACGACACTCGGAGACGAGCAGGGTAGACCATCCTGAACTTGACCTTCTTTGAGTAAAGCAAAGCCTTCACCTCCTTGAATGCTGCTTGCTTACGTCCCAGTTCTGCGCTGACATCTTCATGAAGAAACACCCTATAGCCTCGAAAGGACATCTCCCGCTGACGCCTGTATGTCACGATGATCCGCTGTTTGTCTTGGTAGTTGTGGAATGCAACAATAAAAACTCGTGGTCGTTGATTACCGCTCGCTTCTGATTTGGGCAATGGTCCAAGACGGTGGGCTCGGGCGAGAACTAGGGGGGTTGGAAAGAAATCCTTCCCAAAGACCTCTTCGAAAAAGTTGGTCATGAAATCAACTGGGTTAGCTCCCTCCACCCTCTCAGGAATCCCCACGACTCTTAGATTAAGCCTGCGAGAGCGATTTTTGAGGTCGTCCACTTTCTCTTTCAGCCACGCATTTTCAGCTTGTATGGTAACCAACTTAGCTTCAACCAGGGCAAGTCTCGGTTCGCTTTGGTCAAGAGTAGCTTCAATTCCACCAATCCGTTCCTCGTGTGTCTCGCATAGAGATTTCACTTGATTTAGCGTCGAGTTGAGCAGAGATAAAGCAGTCTCTAGTTCGGTCTTTATAACCGTGTGGATAGACTGAGTAAGCTCAGAAAGAAGCGCTGAACGCAGTGTCTCAAACTGCTCAGTTAGCTCCATGCATGGGGTTCGGCTAGTTTTGCTAGTCACTGAAGTACAGGATTCTTTATCACTCTGTTTTCTGTCCCGAAGCTGCTTACTTGACATACTGAAATCGATTGGAGTATCAAAAAATGATTACAACTCACTGTGGTAATCGGCCTTACTAAAATAAATGGGGTAAATACATAAAACATAAAATTAGACATGGGAGCCACTTCGCCGTCCGCCTAATCACGCCATGTCCAACCCGGAAGTCGGGCTGGACCTTTTCAAGAAGAAAATTGAAGTCCTCCAGATCCATCCTCAGAAACTCACGAAAACCCCTCCTGTCACTTGTCTAGAGCATAAACAAACATGTTTTCAGAACTATTACTATTTGTTTTGTTTGACTTATTACTAGCTAGAACTAAAACATATTCATTAACTCCGCCAAGGAGGGATTTGTCTCTGTCTGTCTGTCAGCAAGATGACTCAAAAGGTTATGGATGAATTTCGATTAAATTTTCAGGAAAGGTCTGAAATGACTCAAGAAAGGAAGGAACGGTAAAATTTGTAGTGAATCGTCTGGATCCATGAGGCATTTGTTTGTCTGGATCCAGGAAGGGCTTGGCGGAGGTCTGCGCTCTCTGTGTGCTTTTCTAGTTTTCAAAGAAACAGACAACAAGCCTAGACTAGCAAATTAACGTTCATCGACATTTCTTTCACGAGATCTAAGCTAATTTCGTTGTTAACGGCTGCTGTTCAACATCTCCGCTAGCTAGTTAGTTATGTGATGTAGGCTAGTGAGTGAGCATAACACTTAGGCCTACCTCTAATATTGTCTGAAGTATGGGCATCCCATACTCTCCTCTTCGTGCTACCCAGGGACGGGTCCACAATCGTGTATTCTTGTTTCTCCTCTTCTTTTTTTCGGAACAGAGGACGGCCAGTACTAGGCCTACACTCAGCGACTCTGTAGCCATTTGTCGTCGTCAAGCCAAGTGAAGTGTTGACACTTTGTAGACAATGTTACTATGACGCCACGCGACGCGAACGTTACATGATCTTGTAGTGTGGCCAATCGTACGACCAAGACGCGACAAGATTTTGTGGTTCTCTGATCGCCTAGTCTGACATGGTCAATCGTAAAAGATAATCGTGAAAGACAAAAAAGTTGTGTAGTCTGCACAGGCTATAAGAAGTAAGCATATTTATTCCTTGCATCGCGTGCAAACTAGATCCACTGTGGTCGATCTTCAGTGTCTTTGCTTGTTGCATGCTGCATGCTGTCTCTCTGCATGTGCACTATAGGCAGATACTAATCATCCAAATGGCACTGCTGTCATCTAGCGGTTGGGATCGCTAGTACAGTCTGTTTACAAGCCTGAAACTCTGCCAGATCGTTCCCAAGCCCACCCAGGAGCCAGTGTTGTGCCTGAACGCGTTCATTGAACGAAAGTTCATGAACTCGTTCATAATTTTGGTGAACGTGAACTGAACGAACTGTATTTCTGCCTGATGAACGATACCGTGAACGCGTTCATTCTGGTGTCTGTGAACGTCACGTTCACTCTTTTTTAATTTCGTTAGGTTCAGGGCATGAAACACACCATCACTAAAGTGTTGCCCAACCGTTGCGTGTGCTTGTCTATGCCAGATTATATGTCTGAATTCATATTTCCGTATACTACCGGATTTTTTCCTGCTGTCGACCTATGTTTCCGTAATGTTGCCGCCACAGCTGCTGTAGGCTTATGCATGCAATCGCGGAAAAAATCGCACTTGATGATCAAGTGAAGTATTATGTGTAGCCTTTTACAGTAAAGCGCCCTATGTCAGTGGACAGTTCCATCTCTAATGCTGCAGCTAATGCAGCAAGTATCCTCCTCTCCCGGTGTAAATACACTCTTCTGACAGCGCGGCCGCATTTCTGCCCAGCGAACCAAAGCCAAGGAAATTCTATATTAGATGTGAACAAACGGAGGCCGTAGCCTATACATTTCGCATGCTTCATGTCTGAATTTCCGCTCTCGTCAGAAATGCGGCAAGCAATTATAGCAGAATGTGTGTAAAACCTGTCTGAAAATGGCTATTTCATGTTAAACTAATGAAATATTTGCTGGCTGTGGCAACAATTTTGAAAGAGTAGGCTATGGTTCGCAACATATTGAAAATATGAACTGAACTAGTTCATTTTTTGGAGCTGTGAACTTCGTTCATAATTTGGAATGATGAACTATGAACTGAACTAGTTCATTTTAAAATTTGTGAATGATGAACTGAACTAGTTCATGTAGAAAGTGAACTTTCCCAACACTGCCAGGAGCCCTCCCCATTGAAAAAGGCAATTGACGTCTATAGACGTCAATGGCAGTTAATGAGTTAATACATGCCCATGCTTGTCACTTTACTTATAACCGTAGGCTACATGCATGGAGAAGATCGCGCATTTTGTAACATTGTAACAATGGATGGTCAGATATGCGATAGGGCAGTGAGGGTGATTCATTGTAACCATCGACTAGCAGGCCTAGCTCCGCAAAATAAGTTTCTAACGTATGTATCGTATGCATGTTCATGTTGATTCAGAGATAGGCAAAGACTACCATAGGCTGCTGGGCGTCAAGCTATATGACAGCATTTTATCATGTGGTGAATTAATAACTAACGTCAGTTTAACGTGTCAGAACTTTTGATCGGCGTTTGAAGCATGTGCCGAATAAAGCATATCAGAGATCATAATCTAGCTGTGGCGTAAGTGGTTGAAGCATGTGCATTGAGCGCCAGCGACCGGGGTTCGCATCCTACTCGAAGAGCCTCTTTGGAACCTATTCATTTCTTATTAAAAGAAATGAAAGATTTTCTGTTTTGAGATTCTTTTTATGTTTGCGATGTCTGCTGAAAAGAAAAGTTAATATGTTAATTCGTGGTTCAGCGCACACTCACACACATTTTTACATTAACATAGTGTCGGGCTCAAGTGTCGTCCTCAGTGCCGCATATAGGTAGGCTATAATGTAGTGAACTGGTTAGACGAGTGTGGGGGAGGGGGAATGATCGCACAAGACAAATGCTCTTCATGAAATGGATCTCACAGACGGCTGTCGATTTTTAAATGTAGCCTACTACACCACTTGCGAAATCGGACGTGGCACATAGCCTAATTATTAGGCTACTGGATTTAATATAGCAAATCCATAGACTTTGTTCATCCTATATATACAATAAGTATAAAATCCGACAATCCAAAACGATAACGAGATCTCCCAGAAACGAAAAACAAGTTTGTTGAGTAGCCTAGTCCTTCCAACAATCTCAGCTTTTGCGTTTGATAGATAAAAGGCATCCTGTCCTGCTGTATTCCAATGAGAAAAAAAACATCCAGGTATAGGGTCACGGTAATGCAGCATGCATGAATTCTTAGGATTTGTCCTCTCACCTGCAGCAGGCCCATTCAAAAGCCCATCCACCTAATTTGCATTTGAAAGAGCCAATCACTAAAGTGACACATTTAGTCTGGAAAAAGTAACAGGCTAGCCTACTTTATGAGTTTTTTTGACCCCTCTAATAAATTGCCTATAGGCCTACTACGATAATGGAGGAAGGGCTGCCTAACTGTTCCCCCTAAGAGTTTTTTCATAAGATAAAATGTTTACTCTATTTAAGTTTAGGATTTGGTAGACAAGACAACCTCAGAAAAGTTCTTCAGATAAACAATGTTTTATTGAATTAAAGGAAAGAAAATGTATCGCCAGGGTTTCGGGGCTTAAGGCATTCGTTGATCTTATCGATGCAGTCTTTGCGGCCATGCACTTCTCCCCATCGTAGGAAACTTTCTGTTTAGTGTTGACAACACAAAGGCCTTCACGTTGTGTGGCAGTGCTTGCTTGCCCTTCGATCCATCCCAGTTGGTGGTTTTGCACCAGGCTCTGTAGTGCTCCTTTAGCGTGATGGCTCTGAAGAGCAGGCATCCGTATCTACCAACGTTGCCGCGACTCTGTTGGTGAATCCGAGCGTGTTGTTCTGGGCCAACAGCAAGCAATACCATCCCCCGAATACCATGGCGACAAAGATAAATAAATATGATTTGACATTTAAATGTTTGTAGCGTGCCAGTTTACCCAGTGTGTGCATTGAGTAGTTCCTTAAAATACAGAACAAAGAGCGTCCCGTAGGCTATCTGTTCAATACAGAAGAAGACTTTAACTATTACTTATATATTTCTTATAACGAAATGCGAAGAAAAAATACGAGGACTGACCATCTCGTTTCTCCGTGTTTCCCCCAATACCATGGCGACAAAGAGAAATAAATATGATTTGACATTTAAATGTTTGTAGCACGCCAGTTTACCCATCCCCTACATCAAAACAGCTTAGAATCAATCAAAGAATCAGCTGTGTCGGCGTTAGGCTGTAGGCGATTTCTATAACCATTTTCATTCATTACAACAATGGTTCATTGAAGCGTCGTTTGAATAATTTCGCCAGTCATCACCTTCATTTTAATGATTAAATGAGATTAAGGAGTCGACTATTGACGGATATGCGGTCTTCATCATTAAATGCAGTTGAAACTTTCTGCCACCTGGTGGTTGTTTGGGTACATTGCCTTAGCCTCGAAATAAATCGGCTTGACGGCCTGCGGGATCTCTTCGGGAGTCCCGCGGGAGAAGGTGCATTCTCAACCCGTACCCACTGTACAAACACTCAGTGTACGGGATTGGGAGGGTTATTTGAAAAAAAAAAAATTGAAAAAACGTACATTATCAGGTGGGACCATTCTGACAGATCCCTATTCTAAGTGAATGGAAAGAAGACGTCGCAGGATAGCCCTCCGTTGAATGGCCAGATATTTATAATTACGTTATTGAAAAACCCAGCGTAGACAGTAAAGAGCAGTCACGGGTGTATAGATCATTGGATATATAACTATGTCCCAAATGGTCATGTCTAAGATTTACAATACAATGACGTATCGGATGAGTTTTGTGTTGTAGCTGATGGCAGTTGATAGTTGTTTTGCCGCTCAGCTGGGGTCTATAAGGACTGGATAAAATGCACTGGAAACGGTCTCCACCGGCTAAGTTGGAAATGATGTCCCATGTCCAAAATTCTGAACTATTCCTTTAAGGCATAACGAGACCTAACGTACATACTGCACAACTACTGTATGTACCAGCTGCCTACCATTACAATAGCAGGAATAAAGTATATAGTTACAGGTGGAGACGCACAGGTATTGGTGTGGATAGAACCAGAATAATGTTTTATTTTCTCTGCTCATCTGATGGATAAAGGTCACCAAAAAAAAAAAGCTGAACCAAGAAATTTAGCCTCCAACCGGCTTCCCGAAAGCAACAAACAATACATAGCCTTGCAAATACAGAGGCAACACACCACATCTCACCCTCCTCCTAGAGAGCAGTCCTCTAATCCATTACCCAAGGACGAACACATCTCACCCTCCCTTAACACAACATATCAGCCTTGATAGAGAACATAAAGTACAAAAAAGAGAGAAATGAGACAATTTTTGAGTATGGGTGTACCAAATATGATAGCAGGTGACGAAGTCAAAGAGTGTTTTGGAAGTGAAAGGACTGATCAGTCACGAGTCCACCCAGGATACAGCTAATGCAGCAATTACATAATGACTCACCGGTCTGCGGCAGTCTCTCACCGTCTGATCGGGCCTTTGATTAGGGCTGTCTGACCGAGTTTACAGATCCCATGCTCATGTTAACCACCAACATACAGTGCAGTCCCACTTCAATGTTAACCATTCCTGTCAGACTCAAAACAGGGGAAATAGAAATGCAATTCATCTGTCACCAATGCTCAGGCTAAGCTGACATGTTCTTTGATTGTTGTAGAGAAAAACTAAAACAGGGAGCATCCTAGGAGCTCTGCAGTAGGCAAGGGTTGGTTCACATATCCTGGCTTTGAGTAAAGATTCAGGCTGTTTTAGTGGTCACAGGCTTTACATAAAAGTGGATCAGCTATCAAAAGTTGAGAAGTTCACAGCTCTGCTTACTGCAACCGAGAGCTGTTCCTCGCCAGCAGCAGTGCCCAAGGAAGTATACTTGACTCAGCGTGCTGCAGCAGTCACACAGCACGTATGCAAGTGTGGATTATTTGCCAAATGAGTTGACAGGCTGCTTACTAACCAGCAGTACTTGCCAAATAATAAGAAGCCTTTTGGGTCATTCCGTGTCAAATCACCCAGTGCCGGAAAGTGACCCTCTCCGAAAAAATCTGAAATAAATCACAGGTGTTTATAGACTAAACCTATGCACAAATCTGAAACAGTATACCTGAATCACTAATGGTTTAAAATCTACAGCCTTTTGAAGCTTCAAGTAATTTTAAGCATTATGCGAACAATCCTTTTTGGTCAACTTGCAACATTATTGACTCTTTTGGTATTTCACACACACATCAGTGAAACTATGTGAATGGAAGCACATTTTCCTGTTGAATTAAGAAATCTAATCAGATGAGACGTGTCTTGTGTACTTTACCCTCTGCAAAGCTCTGAAAATGGCTATAAATTCATTACTGTATGTGAAAAGACATCACTTTTGAAGGTTTCTCATTCGTAAAGTGTGCACCAAAAATTTCATCAGGTTATTTTCCCACTCATATATGGACTATAAGGTCATGTCCATGCATCAACTTTGGTTGTAATCGCTGTCGTATTGTCAGAGCATTTTGTTTTAATTGGGCTTGATTTTCATAAAGCCCATTTTCGTCCTATCATTTCACCACGTGGACAGTTAACAGGATTTTTTTTTTTTATTTGACCATATATCATTTTGTTTGTGAGGACCATCTGTCCAAAATTTGAGCTTGTTGCTGAGTTTCTTTGTTTGAGATATGATTTTTGGAAAATATTCTCTATAAATCCACTGAACTTGTATTTTGCATAGGTTTAGTCTACAAAGATCTGTGATTTATTTCAGTTTTTTTGGAGAGGGTCGCTTTCCAAATGTAGCTGAAATTTGGTGATTTGACACGGAATGACCCTGACGCCATTTCACGCCATAATATGAAAAAACAAGTTGTGTTAAAATTGCAGTGTCTAAAACAACCCTACACGTAGAGAAGTAACGTTTATAGCCTATTCGTTGAAGTTTTATCTCTCACGATGAGTGACTCCATTGGCGCTGCCATCAACCTCCGATTTAATTTGGTGAGGTCAGGGTAGATCGAGCTCCCCCGACTTCACCGGTTGGAGGTTCCACTTCAACAGGCATTCCAGTGCACTTTTCTTAGTTGGAGGTAGGATAAGTCCCACGTCCCATATGCCGTGGGTTGCTGCCGGGTAACGTCATTAACAGGCACAAAATTGTCACAGATTAATGACATGTGGGACGCATTGCACTGGAATATCCAATTTGTCTGTTTAGACTGTGGACACATGAACAAATATCTGATTCATATCTGATTTAAAACCACAGGGGCCTGTATCCGATCTTTACTGATTACACTGTCGTGGCACAGATCGGATATGTGTCACATGAGAGCAAAAAATCGGATTTGGGTCACTTCAAACTGCCAGTGTAAATGCAGCCTAGGAGTATTGGAAACTATTCCAGATCTACATTTCAATTAAGGCTTGATTATTGAGCATAATTGTCAACATAGTTGCTCAGCCACCATTATCGACTCATCTCAATCAGCAAGGTAGTTTATTGTAATGATGCATCAGCCGTAAAGCTATAATATAGAAAATGTTCATTACTTATTGCACAGGCACCCTCCTTCACTCTTCAGCTACACTCTCTTTCTCTTCTGCCACTCCCTTAACCCCCCCCCCGTCTGTCCCTCTCGTCACTTTCTCCCCCTCTATTTCTCTCTCTCTCTCTCTCTCGTTGGTACCCTCTCCACCACATCCTCGGCTACTGGTCTTCTGGGAGCCTTTTGATTTTTGACGAACAGCTGCGTTTGATGAGTCTGCTACGCATGACCACTCTCGCCTCCGCTTCGTCTGGAGCAGCAGCGTGGCACACCACTGTGTGTGAGAGGCAGACGCGCGCGATCGCCGAGAAGAAGGGAGAGAGACGATGACAGCAGGCATGCAGGAGGTAGAAAGCAGAAAGGACTAGGGAGAACAACAGAGAGAAAGAGAGAGAGAGAGAAGTAGAGAAGGGATGAATAAAGAGATAAGAAATATAAAAAACAGCACAAAGAGCGAGTTAGTAGGGAGCTTTGTGATGAAGGACAAGAGAGGGAAAGACACTGCAATGGAGTCAAGCAAAGTTGTAAGTAAGATGTAACTATAACATTTGTAGCACCAGCCACAAAATCTTTAGCATCGGTATAAAACTTCTAAAATCGAGAAGTTGAGAAGAGCAAAAGGTATCAGCATGTTGTTTTTTGGTTGTTGTATTTTGTAAAAACAAAACAAAAACCACTGTCAGTTCCAGTTTGACTTTTCAATGAGGGTCATGGTCAGTTAGGAAGAGGTCATGCCGTAGATTTTTTTTTTTTTTTTTCATATTTCTGAGTTTTTAGATTCGAGTATATTCAACTGTCATTGCACAAGTGAAATACCAGTAACGAAATGCAGTTTTACATCTAGCCAGTGATGCAAACGAGTAGGCTAACTGACACGTCAAAAAGTGCATCCATATGAAATGCGTCACTACACCGTTCCAAATGTAACAGTGATGATTTAGTTTCTTCCACTTGCACTAATTTGTTTCGTTATTGTCTTCCATACTGGTGTACTAACCAAATAGTTGGTTCAGTACTGGCCTATAGTGGTCATACGCGAGAAACTGCGTGGCTTTCCTCAGTTTGGAGGATTAGAGCCAGCGGTAAATTGAATGTAAACAGACGTCCCACATTATAGAGATTAACATTTATTCCTTTACGTTTTAAATCAACACCAATGGTCTCAAGGTGTTATGCATTTGTTTTGCTGATATATTCTGGATATTTTGTGTAGTAAGAAGTCATTTTACGTCGAAGTATGAAATCACACGTGTGGATAGCTATTCATTCTCCCTCTCATTAGCATTCCATGTCAATGCTGTTGCCCTGCTAAGGATTCCACAAGAGTGTATTTCTTTATCAGGTACATGTTAAAACAACTTGTTAGCATCTCTATATTGTTTTTGCTTTATTCATAAGTAATATGCAAGAGTTTGGAGGATTAGAGCCAGCGCATTCCATGTCAATATATGCTGTTGCCCTGCTACGGATTCCACAAGAGTGTATTTCTTTATCAGGTCAATAAATGACGATCTGGTTTCACGTCTCACTGCCATTTATTGGAAAACACAACGCAGACAAATAGAAGGGATTACACATACACATAGAAGCGAACGGTCCCGGGGGACTTTTTCTTTGAAGTTTTGAAGTTGAAAGGTGTTGTGTGGATTCTGCGTTGTTCGTTTTAAATTGAAATGAAAATCCAAAGCAACAGGGCGATTACCACAAACTTCTAGCCTACCTCTGCTTGCCTGGGTATCTGCCGTTCATTCCGACATACCAGCACTCCGACATTGACGTCCAATTGTCGTAGTGGAGGCATGTCTCTTTATGGGAAAAAGTCCCACCACTCCGACATTTTTTTTTTTCCATGGTCGCAGTGGCGGTATTTAACTTTTTTTTTCAAACAACGTGCCATTCCGACATGAGGTCATTAATAGGCTATTCATGTCATAACTATATCCAATTGTACAAAATAGCCTAATTCACATTTAAAATGTCATTGTGAAGACTTCTTGATATATGGTTATGTGTCTGTTGCGTGCGCGACTCGGGGAAGTGAAAGCAGTTCTGTATGGCAAGTTCTCATTATTCGCGGACTAAGTGGAGCTAAATTAAGTTATTATTTTGCTGTCACTTAGTCTGTTTTATGGCCTAGAAGGTTGTATTTGGTATCTGTGGATAGCTCTAGCTCTCCTCTTTTATCTGACATGCAAGCCATATCTTTTTGACCACAGTTTCAAGAGAATAAAACGAAAGTAGCGGTAGCCGAAGATATGACATTCTTATTTGTTTGTCACTTCGTCTGTTTTTATAACACAAAGGGATCGATGTGTTTGGTATCGATGGAAAGCTCTGTTTCTCCTCTTTCATTTGATATGCGTGTCATGTCTTCGGGACGATGCCTGGTCCCGAAGTAATTCAAGCGAGAGCAGTGGCTGCATGGGTGAACGCAGAGCAATATATAGACTGTAAATATGATGTACTTTGATGTAGATTCATGATTATATTTTATTTTCATAATTGATCGTACAGACATGTGTCTAGTCTCGTTGGAAAGCCCTGGTTCTGCCCTTTCATGCAATATAGGTCTCATCTCGCTGTGAATAATCACGGAGCAATGTAACAGAGAAGAATGGGTGTGTTTTCTGATGCACTTTGCGTCCGTCGGGCTCATATATGGTCCGTTAAAGCAACACCATGGAGTTTTTCAACCTTTTGGGGTTCGGGTACGAACCGGTACGAACCAAAGAACTACAAAATTCGACTGCTTTACGGCATATAGGGCCCACTTCCCCCACCACTTCCTCAAATTCTGTGCGAGCGTTGAATAGACAGTTGGTGCCTTATAAACATGAGCTACGTGATCTTTTGGCGTTTGAAAAAAAATAAAACCCATGGAATTATATTCATATGATGATATGCTGAAATGCATGCTATGGGCTAGGCTACCTGGAATAGCTATACATTTCACACGCAACGCAGGCAGTCCGAGTTTGCCCAAGACGTGAGAACTCCTCCTGCAGAAATCGCCTTATCAACAAAAGCACGTGTATCCTAGCTCTGTCATCTAGTCACTAGATTCTAGTGTCATCACGCTGCCAACCAAACTGCACGGGAGATGGTTATGTGTGCTAGTTATAGCTCAACGTGTAAGTCTACCGCCTAAAGGCTACTGACCAAACAATTATCTTGAAAAACAAAGTTATCACGTGTAAGATTCTGTCATCATATTATAAGAGCTCTGCCTCTCCAAACATTTTCGGCGTGCAAATATACGACACTATGGACGTGAATACCATAGAATACAATATCTGGTGACCATCGATTTTTTTTTATGTTATAAAGACACTATGACCACCCTAGATTAGGCTATTGCTCATAAATATCGTAGCCTAATCGTTTTTTTTTTTTTAAATAAGTAATGACCAACAATAACCAACATCATCCCAATACAGAGAACGTGCACATACCTGAGCTGAAAGCCTAGTTTTACAAATGTATCACAACTGGTATCGTAGTAGGCTACCACATAATTTAATATTTAATGTGCAGCCTCAATCTAGCCTATAGGCTACTGTACGCTATGTCTAACTTGCTTCTGGTGTAACCGTGACAGATTTTACGACATGTAGAAGAAATTGCCGTTTCCCAACTGTAGGGGGACCCCGAGAGCAAAACTTACATGGTGTTGCTTTAAATTGACTTGGAAAAAAATAGGATTTGTATACTGTCGGAATGGGGGTACTAAAATGTGTCGGATTGGCAGCATGTCGAAATAGCAGCATGTCGAAATAGAGGCATGTCTAAATGGAAGCATGTCGTAGTGGTGGCATGTCTGAGTGGCAGCATGTAACCGCTTGCCTGGTCTGAATGCACCTCTTTTCGGTCGGAAGATAGGCTTACTTTCGCTTTTGGCCAAAAAATCACTTGCTCGATTCGCAAGGACTTGGAGTTGGATTTTTTGGATAATAGGACTACACACAATTAGGCTATACATGCTTTTTAAACGTTAGACGTAAACCAGAGGCGATTGCTCATTGAGTGCAGGGGAGGCTCAGCCTCCTCTAAAATATCACGGGAAATTGCATGAAATAATGCCTATTATGAGCTACATTAGCAAGCCTAATATTCCAACTAGAACATGCTAAAAACGTGTTCAACTTCATGGCTATAACGTTATAGTTTCGTTTTGCAACAAGGTTTTGCCTGTCATCTATCGTTATTTCGCACGTCTAATGCATTGCTGTGACGACACGATCCATTAAAATCTCCATAGAGGCTCGGCCTCACTGGACTTCGATGGCACTACGGAGTGGGCTGGTCTTAGTGCAGGAAAAGCTAGATTAATATTGGATAAACGGCGCAAAATCGTCATATCCAGGGAAGCCCGGCCTCTCTGGGGGTGAATGGGACAGTGGGATGGCTCGGATGCCGAGCTTCTGTATGATGATTGGAGGAACCGTAATTTTTTTTGATTGACAAGCATATTTCGCGATTGCACAGGAAGTTTCAACAGAGACGGGCTATGTCTCATTCCGCCTACTTTCGTCAGTGCCCTGCGAATGTGCACTGACCACTTACTGCCGTAGTGCCCACTTTCGATGATTAGTACTGTCCCAAAATCAACACTTTTGTTAACACACTTGACAGGCGGAATGAACGTTACAAACGTGACGTGCTAGGTAGCTAGGTAGCATTAGCATGTAAGGTTACGTTAACTCTCCCAATGATTATTGGCTTTAGTCAGTGATGACATGTAATTAATGCATTAGACAACAGTAAACGTTTTGTATTTCTGCTGTTACTTACATTAATACCAGAGTTAACATGTATAACATGCTCATCCCAGTGGCTGGCTGGCTTAACGTGCTAGGTAGCTAGGTAGCATTAACCTGTAACTTTTAGGCTAATTAACTTGCCAAATAATTATGTCGGCTTCAGTCAGTGAGGGACATGTAAGTGATGCATTAGACAACAGTACAATGTCTCGTTTTACCACCATTGCTTACATTTACGAAAGCAGAGACAACCGGACCTGCGACGATACAGGCTCGGTTGAATTGTCCGCCATTGTTTTCAAATTTGAAAAACCTCCACGACGTCCTTGGTCCCTCCCCTTCCGCTTTTTAATCAAGATGGCGTCCGTTTAGTGCGAGTAGGGTCCATCGTTCCACACTGAACTTTTTGACCGTTTTTAGGGGGTCATCCGGGTACCTTCAGTGCACTGACTTTTTGTGTTATCTACACTATAGGCTACTTAAAACTAAGTGGTCGAAGGGTAGAAGTGGGCGGAATGAGACATAGCCACGGGCTCTGGTTTCAAGTTCAGGGATGCGTGAAAGTTATGGAACCTTACAGGATTGGCAGGTGAACTCGAGAGTCAAGGCTCAAATTTTTAATTCTATTGCATGTTGTACACAACATATCCTATCAATAAAACCGTAATGTGGAGTTACAGAGTTCGTGATTTGCATTTGTTTCAGTTGTGTGTTTAGGCTAAGTTGTAGGCTAGCCACATAGCTCACTATAATAACTGTGTTGCTTGGCTAAATTGCTAATGTTTACTTGAATTTTATAAGCTATTTGATAGCATTCCCCACCATGGGAGATTCCAAATAAAACAGCAAGGCATATGAACGTAGAATAGTCACGTACTATAACTCTAGTAGGCTACCAAATAGCATATTTAACCCCCCAAAGTGAACTGGTAAAATGTAAGCTTAGTTCTAATCTAACCAAGCCAGCTGCAATGTCTCAGAACCGTATCTGACGCATCCAGTGCCGGATTCGTCTGGTCTATTCTGTTTTAGGATATATTTCCCCCTCAAATAACAATATAGCAGCAATACTATTAATGTAATAGTTGACCATTTTTATCAGAGCTTCCCCTATTCCAATGAGCAGCAACTGCCACTGACGTAAACGTATCACGTAGTTTACAACTACCAATTGAAATCAAAGTAACTTACATAGATCCCCCTCTCAAAGGGGAGTCCAGGCCCACTCAAACAGGTCACTGTGCCCCCCCAAACAGAGTGCTCGCTAGATACTTTGCAGTAAGAGTAGGCTAATTCAACTCTACTAGCAGGGTTGCCAGATTGGGCGTTGGATGGCTTTGCGATCTATATTGCTGGCAAAATGGGTTTGGGCGGGTGGATAGAAATCGGGCTCGTTTCGGATCAGTTTGGCGGGTTTTTGTAGCCGAAACACCGGCACTTACAGTTTTTTCTGATTGGTTTAGCACTTTTTTTGTAAAACTTCACACACAAATAGCAAAACCTTTCACCAAATTATCAAAACATTGTAGTTCTCTTGCAAAAGCGAACACAGCTTGATTAACTCTTCACACCTTTGTAAAAATGGTGTTTCTGTATCAATCAGTAAACACAAGCCATCATCTACTAAGCACACATTGTGTCAACTACACACTGATGGTATGAATATAAGACACATCTGGCTTTTGCTTTCTCTGTGCACAAGGTAGGCTACAGTATGTCAGTTTGAGGTCATACTTTTGTCATAGTTCTGTAAACATATAGGAATCCAAACTTCAAGTATTGGTGTTCACTCTCATCAAAGCAAATACAAAGTCAAAACACAAAATAGTAATTACACAAAAAAACAAAAACAAAAAAAATCTGTCTACATCATGACATCTCTCTGGGTACGGCCACAAAATTTCATCTACAGTACATTGCATGCAATGTCCTCCTGTCCAAGGCACCGGGCTCCTTGTCCTTGTCGTCCTCTCCCTCTCGCTCCTTCACCTCCATGTCCTCTTCCTAGGCCTCCTCTAATTCTCACTCTTCCTGGTCCTTCCATTGTACTCCACACTGATATCTTACCTGTGCCTTATTTGCACTGCCTAGGCTGATTGCAAAGTGAACTAATGATCTAAAACAGTTTTCACATGTGAAAATGTGCCAGACAGACAGGCAAAATAGTGTTAAAGTGTAAATTTCAGGGTCAATTTTTCAGGAAGTTAATGCAATGTGCTTATTAAACATAAATATTAGAACCGCCCACCATTGTTTTGTATGGGTTTTGATACCAAAATGCTGAATATTATCGAATATAATATGAAAAGTTGGCACTCCCCCTCCCTTCCACTATATGGGGTATGACGTCACAAGAGGAACTCATTAACCGTGTTACGGTGCAATGAAGAAATATGGGTTATGAAAATGAAAATGTCCCCTACATTTCCATGACAAATCAAACGACAAAAGCCTAAGTAAACGTTTTTTTTTTGACCATCCATAAACAACAACAGATGAACCTTTGCAAAAAATGTATCCCCGCTGTCATTGGATTTGAACTAGCCCTTCGCTGGCTTCTGGCTAGAGTGAAATTGAGAGACTGACTCGCTAACAACACTACCAAACATATAACGGGAAGACAACAAGATTACTAATCTTTAGTCATAGGCAACGTTAATTGAGGCCATGCGAATTTGTGATAGCCTACAAGGTTTTTCACAGATAGCCTACCTAAAGCCCAACGCCCACCAGACACGTACGCGGCGCGCCGCGCCACGAAAAAAAATAGAACTCCATTGTTTTCAATGGAGCAAAGCCCACTGGACGCGCCGCGTACGTGTCTGGTGGGCGTTGGGCTTAAGAATGTAGTTTCGTCGTGACACTTTCAAAACAACAAGATCTGACAGCATCTTTGAAGTTGAGGAACTACTAGCTGCAGGCAGCAGTTGGATATGCTAACTGGCAGCTTCGTAGGCTTTAGGTAAGGTAAAAGCAACGACTGAAAATAGCCTACAGTGATAAAGTGTGGTTTTCTGGTAGGTGTTTCGGAGGCTAAACGGCTATAGCTACGACTACAGTGGAGACGGAGATGTTTTGCGATGTACAGTATGAGAGAACAGTGTGGAGAGATAGACGACAAGGACCAGTGTATTGACTGAATGCATTTCTGTACACTTTTGGATTTGTTTTGGGACTTGTTAAACAACATATGAGGCGCAAAACAACTAGCGAACAGCCTCGAGTTAGACTTGCTAATGCGTTTGGTTGTTTAATTGCTACCCCGTCAGATTACACGATAATCATCGCTCCTCCTGAACTAGCGATTACTTGTGCAGTGTGTGCATCACAGCTCCGATTAGGACTGACACCATAAGTAAATAATGTCTTCAGTCTTGTCCCTCCTTGCTATTCTATGACGGCAAGATTTTGAAAAGACTGGCTTGTTCCGTTATGTTATCCGGGTTAAGTTTGCACCAGGCTATCTTATTAGCTCTAACTACCGTACTCGCCAGGACACCTGGGGCCTCATTTATAAACGATGCGTACGCACAAAAGAATGCGTACGCCTCGTTCTACGCAAGCTTTGGTATTTATAAAAGGTGAACTTGACGGTAAAATGTGCGCACCGCCACGCAAGCTCTGACCCATGCGTACGCACAAAAAAAAGGAAAAGCAGAAAGTGCGACCTCAGGAGGAAACAGGTACAACGACCCGAAATTGGTTCAATAATCGAAGTTTAACACAAACATAACATCGCGCAATGACGCGCATCAAAGACGTCTGCCTTAACCTAATCCTGTTTAAAATCTGAAACGTAGTTGATTGTTGTTTCGTGCGCCCGTCAAAAAATCCATCTTATTTGAGGCAAGAAAGACATGTTGATAGGCTATACATTGTATGTTTAGTTAATTATCCACTTAGCCTATGGCTTTCGTGCATGTTGTGATATTTGTCAATAATACATCAAGGCTCAAACATGTTGCTTGTTAGCTTGTTAGCAATACAGTAAGAGGGATTTGCCAAGAGGTGCCCGCCCGAATCATGCCATGCAGTCTCGCTGCAAGTGCTGACTTGCATCGGCTTTCTTGCCACTTGCTGAATAGAGAACTGGCTGACCCGAGTGGGATAGCCAACCTTCAGCCGAATTTTGCCAGATGTGTTAGGAGGTGTAATTGTTTTATCACCAAACTACATCAGCTTTCCTTACACGGTGAACAGGCAAATAAAAACGCAGCAAAGTCTAATTTCCCAAATGTGATCCGTGCTATTGACAGCAATAATAGTGCTATATAAGAGCACCAAGTGAAAATAAATGTGCCTTTGTTAACAGGAAGCATATTCATTCCCTCAATGTCCATGTTATGTGCCACAGACATGTTGCTCACAAATGTTGTCGCCCGGTGGCCTGATTCATATTGAGACATAGGCCTACTGTAGCAGCGTTGGGTGAAGACTGAATGCTGGAGCTGTGCGCAATGGTGGCTTCTACTGTGCGGGTGAATCGTGTTTAAATCCTGTAATCCTAAAATAATTTGGAACAATTTTTCGACCATTTCTAAACATTCATTTACTCATTGAAGTTATGTTGTAGGTGACAGTGGATATCCGCTGAAACGGTGGCCTCTCACGCCATTTATGAACCCACAAACAGTCAATGAAGTTGCGTTTTTTGTCTTTCCCGCTGTTTTCGGCATGTTGTCCACAGACATCAATATTCATTAAGGGCGTTTCGCTGAATATTTATAGGCAATTATGGGTGTGTCTTGAGGTACGCACAGGTGCCGCAAATGTAGAGTACGAGCTTGATTTATAAAGGGAAATTGGCGTGGAGCGTGCGTGCGCACGGTTTTATAAATCAGAATATTTCTTGAAATTTCACAGTCTGAAAGCCCATTTCATACTCTCTCTGGAGATGTGTTCAATTCATTGGTATAGCGTGTCATACCTCTGTAATGGGGAGATACAATATCATCCAAATTGATTATTTTTCAGTTTTGTGTTACAATACTTCCAACAAAAAAGCAATATAGACACCTCTTAATTACTTTTTCAAAGACAGCTTAAACACTTCTGTAGAGAGACATAACCATTTGTCAAACATTTTGTTTACAAATTGTGTAATGGAGCACCCAATGTGGGGGTTGAAAAAAAATCTGCCATTTTTCTTCTGATTTCACAAGATTGAAACACAGTCAGTATCAATACATACGGCCTACGAATGAATATGTGGAATCTATAGGTAGCAATCATTATTCCCAGAAAATTTGAAGTCTTTAGCTTGAACACTTTTTGAGATAATGACATCTGAACGTTGCTGCAGATTTAGATGAGGGCGCCAATGTGCCAAAAATCAGAAGGGGGGTACTATGTTCAAAAACGTTTTTCTCTGGATGTATTAGGTATACCAATCTAATATTTTGGCTAAGTCAGTTTAAATGGTTACTCTTCAGGTGGTAACATTTTGAAGGAAATCTGAGATGGTCAAGCAGACGGCATTTGTTGAATTGAGGTGGAATGACCCTTATATATTATTTGCTACATGCATTTACTCGCAAAACACAGCAGAATGTCTGCCTAATACCATATGTCATTTAAATTATGGTGGCCTTATAATTAATAACATAGCCTACTCGTTGTTTGCTTCTTTTTTGACAGATGTTTGATGAATAGGCTGCTGTAGGCTAGTAGTTGATTGGAAGTGGAGGGGACATTTTTCGAAGGTGTCTTCAACTAATTCGGCTTTTAAGACAAATGAAGATACTTTGTGCATCTTTGCGGTGGCAAAGCGCTTCCTTAATGACGTTGCGTGCCGAGACAAGGAAGCTCTCACACGTGGGTGCATACGTAAATTTGCATTCAGTTGATCTGCCACACCTACTACCGCTATGTAACAGAAATAATCATGATCCCCCATCCAAAAAAGTAAAACTTTACCTCGTTGTTAGTCTATATCAAAAACGGTTGTTCACTTGGTGTGCAAGACGCTATTTTTCGCGTCTTTTTTATTCCAACCGCAAGTTATTTGGGGGAGAAACGAGAACGCGCACACATACCGGATAACTTACACCTGGCTTGATGAATCCGTGTCTGCTCATCCTGGATTGGTCTTTGTGCAACCAATTCAGCCGGTATGCTCTTGTTTAGGATTCAGTGATCGCAGCTCAGTAACTTAACCCGGATGTCTTAATTCTGCTTTTGTGCAACGGGCCCCAGGTGTGCTCACACTCACACCTTCTCACACCAGAGCCTACATTGCTGCTAGCCACCAGGCTCTTAAATAGGCTGCACTTGAGCCCGTTTACCAATTAAGGTCACTGCCCCGCCCCTCGTTAGTCAATTGGCAGGCCAGAGGGAAGACACAGGGCAGCAGTCAGTCCATCCTACTACATAAGCATGGTTTTCAAGGCAGATGTCTCTCCTGAGAGGTCACCTCACATCTGGCTGATTTGCGCTGCCGCAAACGCAGCGTTGGGAGGGTGACAAGGAGCTCTGATGTCGGTGGGCGTGAATTCACGTATGCGTTCGGTGCTCCATGGGTGGGGCCTCTGAGACACGACAATGCCCACCAAGTTTCATGTGCCCCGGTGTTACGGTGCCCCGGGAATCGTTGACCAAAACTTCAGGAAGTACTGTAGATGACGGGAGAAAAAAACTTCGACAATCCCTATATGATTGAATTATTTCTGTTTGCCAACAAACTAACCAGTAATATGGTAAGTACTGTATATCTTGTGTATTGTAAATGCAATATTTTAAAGGGATATTCCGCCATTTGTGGAAATACGCTCATTTTCCACCTTCCCTCGAGCAAAACAATCGATATTTACCTTGTTCCCGTTCATCCAGCCATTCTGTGAGTCTGGCAATACAACTTTTAGCTTCAGCCTAGCATAGATCATTGAATCGGATTAGACCATTAGCTTCTCGCCTGCTAGCTTCATGTTTAAAAGTGACTAATATTTCTGGTAATTTTCCCATTTAAAACGTGTGTCCTCTCAAGTTAGAAAGTGCAATAAGACCAACTGAAAATGAACCCTGCCGTTTTTCTAGGCTGATTTGACATGGAACTACATTCTCATCTGGCGTAATAATCAAGGCAACTTGCAGCTACTGGCACTACTACTGCTTGATGTCTATGGGGACTATTTTCAGATGCTGCGTACGATATCACTGCGCCTATGGTACGTTTGCAAGTTGCCTTGATTATTACGCCAGATGAGAGTGTAGTTCCATGTCAAATCAGCCTAGAAAAACGCCAGGTTTCATTTTCAGTTGGTCTTATTGCACTTTCTAACTTGAGAGGAGACACGTTTTAAATGGGAAAATTATCAGAAATCTTAGTCACTTTTAAACATGAAGCTAGCAGGCGAGAAGCTAATGGTCTAATCCGATTCAGTGATCTATGCTAGGCTGAAGCTAAAAGTTGTATTGCCAGACTCACAGAATGGCTGGATGAACGGGAACAAGGTAAATATCGATTGTTTTGCTCGAGGGGAGGTGGAAAATGAGCGTATTTCCAAAAATGGCGGAATATCCCTTTAAGACTGAAGACAAGACATCAAGGCTTTTGAGACATGTATCTGCTGTCAAACTCTACGATACAATGAGAGATAGTTTGACTATTCAGAACAAAGAACAACTTAGGGATGCAAAAGAGGCATTTTCCTTGGCAAACAGCTGAGACAGAAATAAAATGGCTGTTCAGCAGCATCCAGTGCAAGACTTGCTCTTGTGTTTGTGCAGAGAAGATAAAACAGCAAGCGGTGTAAACATCGTCCCTAATTGCTGATTAGATCCCTGCACCTACTTCCTCCAAGCGTGGAACATGTTTTCCTATTCCTGGGTGAAGAGGTGCCCGTGCACACACATAGCTGATGATGACATTTAAAATAACTTCTAGGCTTTTACTTTTCTGTTCTGCTCTGTTCCCTAGTTCAGACTAGACATATTGGTTTGTTTGTGTATGCTTATGGTTGTTATTATCATTATGTCACATTTGAATCGATCTATTCCTAATATTGAGATTTTTGCTATATTTGACTTTACACTGGTCATTTTGATATCAAAGCAACATTAAAGTACTTTTCCTCTGTTGCACAAACACTATTTGTTTATCCAGCACCACTGAAATGATTTTGGAAACATTATTTTAAGGTACAAAAAACTCTTCACTCTTTAGTGTTGCTTTAATGTTATGTTTATTGATGTCATTATAAGTCGCATTGGATAATAGTGTCTGCTAAGAGCCATAAACATGAACATCTTGCCACATCTAACAGACTCAGAACTATTGGCCAGTCTTCATGGTTAGGCGAACAGACCTGACCGATATCAGAGCTCCTGTTCTCACCCTCCCAACTCTTACACTGAGGTAAGTGGCTTGGCACTTAGACTCTGCACTTTTCTATTTCAACGTGCTGAGGAGCAGGATGCCCGAAAGCTTATCTCAAGGACAATCGATAATGAATATGGGGCCCTTTGATCCCACTGGGGGCTAAATGGATCGGCAGAGGGATGCTGGCCAGCCTTTTTCCAGCCCAGTTGTAACTCATTGGTCATCAAACATGCTCTGGAGCCCTGGCAGGTAAAGCCAGCTGATTGGGCTGTGTTATTAGTTGTCATTCAGAGCTGGGGGTGGGGTGCGTACGTGCGTGCGTGCGTGCGTGCGTGCGTGCGAGAGTGTATGCCCATGTGTGTACCTGTGTGTGTGGTCGTGTGTGCGTGTGCGTGTGTGCGTGTGTGTGTGTGTGTGTGTGTGTGAAGGGATGGGGGTACAGTAATTACCTGACCCTGTCAGCCTGTTTCAGGCCTGAACTTGCTAAAGGCAGTCTGAGACTGTTGTGCTCAACAACAACATTACAAACACACACACACACACATACATGTCCACATGACCTCCTCCAGATTGTATCAGCATTTCTCTCTCTGTGCAGCCTCAGAGCCCCAGTGCCTCAGGCTGGTCAGAACAGCCTCCACATCAATCAATCTCTGCACTTCTGTTGAGTACACTTGTTCAAGGAGGTGTATTTGTAATGTGAACACTGAATGTATGCTCAAAGCACCGTGTGTCATGAAATTACCCCTACAGTTGTCATCTTTTTCTCGTAATGTCATTACCCTATTATCTTCTACCGTATCAATCTCTGGGCCTTTTAATGGCTTTCTGTTTGTTTGCCATTACTGTCAAGTACAAATCGCTCTCCAGAGTCTGTCCTCTGTGTATCGACGTGCGAAATGCTAAATTATTAGCTCATATTATTAGCTAATACAATGGCAACATTGATCTCAGCTCATATCCATCAACATAACATGCTGGGATGAACTACATGCTTTCAGATTAAGTAAGATGGTGACTGCAGTAACTCTGCTCTGAGATCTATTATGGCGTCAGTTACAAAAACCAATGGCATAATTGTGCTCTGTGGTAATAGGATACAATTAAAATCCATTAAAATCTTAACTGTGACATCTTGGTCCTCATCCATTTTACTGAACATATTGGATTAGATGAGGAATTGATAGCATATGGATAATGCTTTACTTAAATAATATTAATATTATTAATATTATCAAAAGGTATAAGAAGCTTTGTTGCACATTCTGATACTTCAAACTGTAAGAGCTTCTAAAAAACACTTCATGAGTGCCATCATCATTACTATTAGTACTGTATAAACGCTTACGTCAATCATTTTTATGACATACTTTATAATAGTTTAATAGGCCTATTCTATTAATGTGAAAAAATGACCACCACTCAGGGATTGTTTTAGGAAGCAATGATGTTGATGGAGCTTGGAATTTGTTCAAACAGCACTTTATACAGTGGGTACGGTTTGAGAATGCACCTTTTCCCGCGGGACTCCCGAAGAGATCCTGCAGGCTGTCAAGCCGATTTTTTTCGAGGCTAAGGCAATGTACCCAAACAACCACCAGGTGGCAGAAAGTTTCAACCCGCATTTCAACATTTAATTATGAAGACCGCATATCCGTCAATAGTCGACTCCTAAATCTCATTTAATCATTAAAATGAAGGTGATGACTGGCGAAATTAATCAAACAACGTTTCAATAAACTATTGTTGAAATGAATGAAAATGGTTATAGAAAATCGCCTACAGCCTAATGTCGACACAGCTGAATCTTTGATTGATTCTAAGCTGTTTTGATGTAGGGGATGGGTAAACTGGCGCGCTACAAACATGCTACCAATCAAATGTAATATTAGTAGGACTAGCCTACTTAGACACTTTAGTCATAGGCAACGTTGCCATGTTAATTTGGGCTATAAGTGCTTGCTTGTGGTGGCGCTCCTGTCCGCTGCTTCTCCCGAATTGTGTTTGGCAAATTTGGTATTGGGGGAAACGCGGAGAAACGAGATGGGTCAGTCCTCGACTTTTTTCTTCACGTTTCGGCTAAGTAATAAATTAAAGTCTCCTTCCTATTGAACAGACGCTCGGCATGTCAGATTGCAGTTGCAGAGTTTTCGAATGTTTTACAACCCAGCTGGTATCCACTGTTCATTCCGACATACAGTGGGCGTTGGTTGACATTGGCCGCTTTCACGTGAGATTCTCATGAGAATCACACGTGAATCACGTGTATTTTATTTATTTTTCCCAAGTGAAGCTGCAATGTCCCAAACAACCACCAGGTGGCACTTGTGAGCAGGGTTAGGAATTTCGTCATTTACCACTAGCCAAACAGTCCCAAATTGAATTCAATCCCGAAGCAAGCTGAACATCTTTTCTGCTTTTAATAGCCTAGTCTCACGACAAAACTTGTTATTGTTTATGAAGGTGTATTCTGTTAGCCTATTTTATGAAGAGGCATCTGGCTGTTTCGTTTAGGTTTGTTTTGCTGTCACTAACGGTTTCATGAGGTAGGCCTAACCACTAAAAGCATAAGCCTATGTCCTAAGCACAACTGTGTTCCCGTTTTTGGGTAAATTCATACATTTTATTTCAAATGTGTGGATAGGCCGATGGTACGCTTGTTTTTATGCTGGCAACAAAACAAAATGGTTCACGAATGTTATTCTTGATTCTAAATGCGGGAAACAATTTAAAAATAAAATGTCCCATTTTCCGACGCACAACAAACCTCTAGGCTATGTTTATTTGAAATGTAAGCTGGCTGTTGTCAAATCTGTAAAATAAGATAGGCCTACTGGAGAAACTATGGTTTATGCTCTCTTATGCTGTTTCTTTCCAAACCGAATGCGAAGGAGGGAGAATGAATTACGAACTGAACGGTTTTGATTAAATATAAAATGTCCCATTTTCCGAAGTACTACAAACATCTTGCCTATAAATATTCTATTATTTGGGCCTATTATAAAAGTTGGGACTTTCATTTGAATTATGGACTGCCTTTGAATGAAATTTGATCGGACTTTCAGTTCACAGAAGAAAGTTTCAAGACTCTAAGAAACACGTTTGCCCCGTGGCATTAACGGTGGCTTAATTTATTTCAAAAGGATAATGACCTCATGAATCCGGTTGTTTGCCGTTCTACTTGTCTTTTTTAGGGGATGCATCTCATATATCACTGCATTGCAGTGTAAGCCTATTGAATATTGACAGGTTTGAAAATCGTAACATTAGGCCTTATTTTCAATCAATACAAGTTGAAAGCCACACATGTTTTGTCTTTGTTTTGTCTTCTCCTATATTTTGTTCGGCAAATTTGACAACTGTCAGCTTAAATGTCAAATCATATTTCCTTCCCTTTGTCGCCCTAGTTGGCTATTGAGAGAAACGCAGAGAAACGAGAGAAATTGAAAATAAACACAGTTTTTTTTTTTTTTTTTTTTTTTTTTTAATTGTGTAAACAACAAGTTACAAGGACAAACAATAAAACAAGAGTACAAACAAGAAAAAATACAAACAGGAAATTACAAGGACAGAAAAAAAAAGTATATATTACAAGACTACACGTATATAACAACACGGAAACATTGACATAACCAATGGCAACAAATAGGGACAGAGGACAGTAGTGCATAGACTAGTTATTGATGTAAACAGGAGGGCCACATGATCTGCAAGGGGGGGTGGGGTGGGACAGCAAATGTGTATATGTGTGTGTGTGTGTATGTGTGTGTGTGGGGGGGTGGATCTAGGATTAAGATCAGTGTAATAATGTGAGATTAGGGGTTGGATCAACGGTGAAGAGAGCCCGGTCCGGACTGCGAATAGGTGAGAAAAGAGGACCAAGGGGAAGGTGTATCCTGAGTGTTATGTGGGCTGAGCGTAGATGGATCATCTAATGATATATAGTCGGTTAGTACATTTTTCCAGTGTGCAATATTAACCTTTTTCCTAGATTTCCAGTTCGTAAGGATTGTTTTTTTGGCGATGGTTAGAGCTACCAGTAGAAACTTATTGTTTGTGGTGCTTAGACTGATTACGGATGTATCTCCTAATATGCACAGGGATGAGTTTGCTGGGATGTGACAGCCCAGGATAGTAGTGAGTGCTTCTGTGACATGGAACCAAAGCTGATAGATTGGGGTGCACAGCCAAACAGCGTGAATGTATGTGTCGGGTGTGTTAACCCTTAGATGCATAGGCTACCAATACCTACACTCTTCCATGAGTGGGGTCAAAAATGACCCCAATTAGAATGCATGCGTTTTTTGCTGTAAACTCAAATAATGTCTTTCATTTTGGTTAATGATGATGATTTTTATTATATATTTGTCAAAAAAATAATTATTACATGTTGGAAAAGTGATATATCCCTTTTTATTAACATTTTATTATAAAACAGCTTTTAGAAAGGCAAAAAAGGTAAACATCCTAAAATGATCTCAACATAGGTGAATAGGGTAAAATGTTTAACTTAGAGATATCTTAATGAAACTTTACCAGTTGAATACTCACATAAATAGGAGAAAAAAACGTATTGCAAGTTTTCTGTATTTTATGTTTAAATATGCTAATCAGGTCATATATAATTAAATATGTGCTAATTTGCATATATGTTTTGATGCGAAGAATCTGACCATTGGAAAAGGCCAGGTTGAAAATTATTTTTTTGTGGTGTTAATATATCAAATAAAAAAACATTTACAGAGGTGATTATGAATATCTTCTTTTGTTATCCAGTAAATCAGCGAATACTGCCAATTAGCTAAAAAAATGGATTTTCGCCCTATTTTTGGGCATAAAAAGTCATAAAAATCAGGCCAAGAACGCTATATCAACAAATCCCTCTGTAAATATCGCTTGGTGGATTCTGCTTTACAATAATAGGAAGAGCGGACATCGAAGGATCAAAAAGCGACGTCGCTATGAACACTTGGCCGCCACATTATATGATGATACTTAGATTTATGTTGTTGTGTAAAAATAGCCTTCAGGATGGTGAGACTGCTGACATGAGATGTGATAATCAACAGTAAATGTATACCTGACCGCCACAGTTGCTAAAAATCAAAAGATCCTAGGGTTAACTTTTGAAATTCCAAAGAAAATGCTTGGGGTCATTTTTGACCCCACGTATGCGGATCGGTGGTATTGATACAAAACATGAAATTACTTAAAAAATATAACAATTAGACACAAATCCAAATGGCCTCATGTCAAAGACAACCTATTTGAGGAATACATGGAAGGTTAAATGAAAAAAAATTAAAATTAAGAAGATACTGCAAGAAAACAACCTCTGGGGTCATTTTTGACCCCACTTATGCATCTAAGGGTTAAGCATGCAGTGAGAACATGTGTCGGAGCCAAAACCCATTTTTGATAATTTCTGTGCAGTATAGTGGAATCTGTGAAGTACCTTGTATTGTATTAGTTGTAGATTTGAATTATTAGTCATGAGGAAGATGTTTTTACAGATTTGGGTCCAGAAGCTGGCATCGGGAGTTATGGATAACTCTGTTTCCCATTTGTGATATGGAAGGCTTAGGTTTTTTTCTGGCTGTGAAAACAATTTCTATATTTTAGAAAGGATTTTTTTGGGTGAAGATAAGTTAATCAATTCCAAAACCAATGGGGGGATGTCTAGAATAGTCTGGATATTGAATTTTGCTTGGATAGTTGATTTAACCTGTAGGTATTCTAGGAAGTGGTTACTCCCGAAGCCGTGCTTCTGGACCAAATGAGCAAATGGAATCACCTTTTTGTTGTGAATAATGTGTTGGAGTTGAGTGATGCCCTTGTCTATCCATGTGGGGAAGTTAAGTGTTTTTTTGTTGATGGTGAAGTCAGGGTTATTCCAGATAGGTGTGAGTTTTGACGGTGTTAGAGGAGAGCTTGTGATGTCCTGAAATTTTCACCAGGCCGTCAGACTTGCTGCTATTGTTGGTACTTGGAAGGATGCATGTTTTTTGATTGCCTGACTGCAAAATGGTAAGGTTGAGATCTGAATATCCTTGCTAAATGTTTGCTCTAAATCTAACCAGGTGGTATCTGATGATGAGGGGTGTAACCATTTGTATACATATTGAAGCTGGTTGGCTAATGCATAATGGTAGAATTGTGGAGCCTCCAGGCCACCTAGTGTTTTTGTTTTTTGAAGGGTGGCCAGTTTGATTCGCGGGGTCTTATTTTTCCAGTAGAATTTGGTTATTATTGAGTCTAATGATTTAAACCAGGAGGAGGTAGGGTGTATCGGAATCATTGAGAGTAAGTAATTGATTTTGGGTAGTATTGACATTTTAATGACTGATATCCTACCCATGATGGATAGTGGGAGATTCATCCAGCGCTGTAGGTCATTGTCTATTGAGTCCAGTAGGGGAGTGAAATTTAAGCCAAACAAGTCTGACGGCCTGGAGGAAACCTTTAACCCTAAGTATGTGATATAATTAGTGCATAGAGAAATTGGTGGTGAGTAGGCCGTCACATCCCAACTATAAGAGTCTAACGGAAGAATTGCAGATTTGTCCCAGTTGATTGAATATTCAGAAATAGTGGAGAATGAGTCAATTAGTTTAATAGCTTCCTGAACTGATACTGGGGGGTCTTGTAAGAAAATTATGATGTCATCGGCGTAAAGACTTATTTTATGGTGCATATTTGGAGTTTGAAATCCCTTAATGAGGGTGTTTTGACGAATGGCGGCGGCTAAGGGTTCAATGAAGATGGTAAATAGAAAAGGGGCGAGTGGGCATCCTTGTCTAGACCCCCGTTGCAGAGTGAAACTGTGGGACGTTAGTCCATTGGTGACCACAGAGGCAGAAGGTGCTGTATAGAGAGTTTTAACCCAACTAATGAACGACTCCCCGAAACCAAACCTCTCCAAAGTAGCAAACAGAAACCTCCAGTTTACCCTATCAAAAGCCTTTTCTGCATCAAGAGTTACTATTACCGACTTTTCTTTTGTCATTGAGGAGTAGTACATGATATTAAATAATCTACGGGCATTGGAGGATGAATTTCTGCCTTTAATGAAACCAGTTTGGTCCGGATGGATAATGGATGGGGTGACTTCTTCTAACCTAAGTGCTAAACATTTGGCGATTATTTTGTTGTCTACATTGAGTAGAGAAATTGGCCGATAGCTGGATGGAATTGTTGGGTCTTTGTTGGGCTTCAGGAGGAGTGAGATTGTTGCTGTGGAGGTGCTAGCTGGTAGTTTTGATTTTAGTTTGGATTCACTAATCATTCTGATGAGAAGTGGGGACAGAATAGACCAGAATTGTTTGTAGAACTCAGCAGGGAAGCCATCTGGTCCTGGTGCTTTATTGTTGGGCATGCGTTGGAGAGCAGCAAACAATTCGTCTTGAGAAATGGGTAAATCTACTTTATTTTTTTGGTTTTCATTTATTTGAGGTAGATTGATGTTATCGAGGAATGAGTTAATGGATTCTTGGTTGGGGTTTATTTCTGATGAATAAAGTTTATTATAGAAGTTATAGAAAGCTTGGTTAATTTCTTCAGGAGAACTGGTTAGCTTCCCTGCTGAGTTCTTTATGACTGAAATTGTTGCTATTTCTTTGTTCCGTCTGATTTGATTAGCTAAATATTTACCTGATTTATTGCTGTGGTGGAAAGATTCTTGCCTTAGCTGATGGATCATAAATTGAGTGTTTTTATTAAGTATTTCATTGAGTTTAAATTTGTATTTCCTTAGTTCATTCTGTGTTTCTTCTGTTGGATTGCTTGCATTAAGCTCTTCAAGTTGTTTGATTTTTTGATTCAGTTCTGTTTCCTGTTCTTTTTCTGTTCTTTTTTTATGCACTGAGAATGAAATTATTCTACCTCAAAGCACTGTTTTTCCTGTTTCCCACAAGAGGGATGGGGATGTTCCAGGGGAGTCGTTCAATTCTAGAAAAGAGGCCCACTCTCCCCTAATAAAAGAGTTGAAATTTGGGTCTTGCAGGAGGGATATGTTTAAGCGCCATCTGTTGTAGGATTTCTGTGCAGGGGTTATATTCCATTTAATTGTTACAGGGGCGTGGTCGCTAATGATTATGGGATGTATAGTAGAGTCTGTGATGTTTGGCATGATAGAGTTACTGATAAGAAAGTAATCAATGCGGGAATAGGAGTGGTGGACTGGTGAAAAAAAAGTGTAGCCTGCGGAGTCTGGGTGTTGCAGACACCAACCATCGCCAAGGCCAAAATCGCTCATGAGCTGTGCCAATGTTTTTGCAGAATGGCAGATGCGTTTGTTCTTTAAGTGATCAGATTTGTCTATTGTGGGGTCTAAGACTGTGTTAAAGTCGCCTGCTAATATGATAGGACATTCAGAGAGGTTTGAGAGTAGGGAAAACACGTTCTGGAAGAAAGAGGCGTCATCTGTGTTGGGACCGTAGATATTGGCTATGGTAATAGGGGTGTTGTTAATTGAAATGTTTATAATGATAAAACGTCCTTCTGGGTCTGTGATGGTGGAGTTATGAGTAAATGAGATTTTTTTGTTGATCAGGATACATACTCCTCTTTGCCTTGAGTTATAATGTGCCGAATAAAGGTGACTGAAATGAGTTGATTTGATTCAGGTGAAATCTGAGTCTGAAAGATGAGTTTCCTGTAGTAAGCATATGTCAGCTTGAAGTTTAACTAGATGATTTAGGACCTTTACTCGCTTCGCCCGAGATCCAATCCCTCGGATGTTCCAGGTCAAAATTGTAAGTGGTGCCATGTTGTGTTCTTGGAGGGACAAAAGAGTGATGAGAACAGGGGTCGTGTGAGTGAGCATGAGTGTCTGCAGGCCATAGAGAGCCGAAGTCCCGCCCCTTCCGATTGCCTCCATGGGACCTATCTTTGGATTTTTTTTCAATGGCAGTCAATGGAGAAATATAAATTATTTTCTGGTCCCGATTGTCTTGTGCCTTGAATTACCCATATGATGTTTGTCAATTTTAATGACAATTTTTCATGTAATGACATTTGAAAAGTATGTCGTAACTAGTGAATTACAACATTGTGAAAGATCGTGTTTCCAACGACTACAAACACATCAGTCGCGTTAGTGACGTTAGACCAATTCACAGCCACGGGCGCCGGCAACAGGTCTTATTTGAGCTTCCCCCTTGCCGATGAAAATATCATGAGTCAGAGGATTAAACACATCAGATAAGTTGTATTTCATTCATAGACTGTACAAACACTACTGTTAAGTGACTTAGCTGGCAGCAAGATGTAACCATTAACTAGCATAATAGCTAGCTAACTAGCCAGCCTCTCGTTTGCTAGTTGGTGGCTCAGTTGGTGACGTGCATCGTTTGAGACGAGAAATGTAGTCCACTGAACGGATTCGCACAAAACTTAGATAACTTTTAAAGTCTAATGAAAAACAGAACTTTATTAATGTGAAAAATTATCTTTTAAATTCCCACACATCATATGTGAAATGCACGGTCCAACTCGAACGGGACCAAAAAATAATTGTTATCTCTCCATTGACTCCCATGCATAAAAAATCGTAAAATAGGTCCCATAGACCGGAAGTAGAAGGGCGTGACTTCGGCTCTCTATAGTATGGGTTGTGTCGGGGTTATGGGGGGAAAGAAGTAGGCCTAGGTTTGCAGAGCTGCATGTGTTGCTGCATGTGTTGAAAAGGGAAGGGGAGGAGCAGGTACATGTAACAATAATTTCCTGTTTAGCACTATATGGTTTACAGTTGGAATTCATCCTAGAGAAAAATTGAACATTTATAGACAGGACAAATTGAACATTTATAGACAGGACAAACATATAGCCAATATAGACAATACACTGAGATACATATAACATAAAGAGAAAGTAAGGTGAGGATAGCAATAAGCGTGGAGTTAGGAATAAACGTGAAATAGAAAAGACAATACACAGGACAAAAGGAACATAAATAGACAAGACAAACACATAGCCAGCAAACAAAACACACTGAGAAACATATAACATAAAGAGAAAGTAAGGTGGGGATAGCAATAAGCGTGAAGTTAGTAAAAAGTGTTAAATAGAAAGGACAATAGACAGGGCAAATTGAGCATAATTAGACAAGACAAACACATAGCCAGCATACAAAACGCACTGAGAAACATATAACATAAGGAGAAAGTAAGGTGGGGATAGCAATAAGCGTGAAGTTAGGAAAAAGCGTGAAATAGAAAGGACAATAGACAGGACAGATCGAGCATAAATAGACAAGACAAACATATAGCCAGCATATACAGCACACAGAGATAACATAATGAAAAAAAAAAAAATAAGGTGGGGATAGCTATAAGCGTGGAATAGGGGAGGGTGGTTAAATCAAAATCAAGATGGGTAATGGCATGTAAAGTAGGTTACTATAACCAGGAGGTGATATTGCGGTCGCGGAATAGTGATCCATTGACATACAGTTTATCGACTGACAGAACAGCGCGTTTGCCCTCATCCCTCAGTCGTTTCATTATGGGGACGAGGGCTCTTCGCCGTTCTTGTATTTCTTTTGGAAATTGATCGTTAAGTCTGTATGGGGTGTCTTTCAATTCTTTGCCTTTGCTTTTGACCAATTCTTTGTGTTTGTAATGTTCGAATGTGGCTATTATTAGGGGTGTTTTATTGTCTTTGTTGTTTTTGGAGGGGAGACGGTGTACTCGGTGAAAAGTGATCTCGTTTGCAGTTTCCGACGGGATTTTCAGGGATAATTGCATGAATTTCTGAATTGCTTTCTCTGGGTCATCAGGACTATCTGTTGGTAGTGGTATTCCTGAAAAAATTAGGTTGTCGCGCATGCTGCGGCACTGCAGGTCCAATATCTGTTCTTTCATAACTTTGTTTTCGATGGTTAGTTGGTTTACTTGGTTTGAGAGAGTTGTGACTGTTCCTTTTATTTCATTGTTTTCTAATACAAGGGTGTCGATCTGGGATTGAGAGTATTCGAGACTGGCTTTTAAATCTTTGATGTCGGCGTGGAGTAGTTCGAGTATTGAAAGTTTATTGTTGATGGATTCCAGTAGACTGACCTCGATTGATGTGTAGGTAGCTCCGTCGGAGGAGGTAGAAGCGGTAGTCGATTGCTCGGAGTCCGGGTCTGTTTCTGTTGACCAGTCGCGTGTTGGACGCTTCTTGCTGGGTTCAGATGACATGTTGTCCGGAATGAAGAAGTGGCCGTCGGCGGGGGTTATCAATTTGTTCAGTTCTTAGTCAGATGTAGATTACGGTGAGATATTTAAGTAGTAAGTATACAAACGGGTTCAGTGCGCTGCCATGTTGGATCTCATCCAAGTTTCGCGATAGTCTCAGTGCATCACGTCAGTCCTGTGCATCCTGTGCATCCTAAACACAGAGAGTTTGTAAATAGGCTACTAAATAAATGTTTGCATGGGTAATGGACAATTTCAAGAATTCTGGTGAGATGCCGTGTACAATAAGATAGCTTGGATGCTCATGAGCGATGACGAGTGGATGAGCGATTTTTAAAATCAGCCATGCGATCAGTCAGAGGGTCGATTCGGATATCTGTGTGTGCGGATTTTTCTGTCCGAGCCCAATACAGTTAAAATGTCATTCTCTTGATGGTTTCTCATACTTAGGCTATGACAATACGTTTGTTTGTGTGGAAAGCCTGATTTAGTAATTAAGCAACTGTAGGAAGGCATTCAGAAACAAATGGCCAAACTAACAGAACAAAACACAACAGGTCCTGTGGACCTGTGGACCATGAAAATCAGCTCTTGCCTTTTTCATCGAAAACAGTAGGCTACCTTAACTATAGGCTACTTAACTGCAACATGAGATCTATTGGTATAATCTACCTATGAAAGTTTGGGCTATGTTCTTATGCAGAAAAATGATTGCATCAACGGTGGATGGACAACTTTTTAAAAATGTAGGCCTATATTGCATCGTTGCGCTGACACAATAGCCTATATCTTAAACGCACGTATTTTGTTGTCAATAGATTAGATTAGATTAGATTAGATTTCTTTATTAGTCTCCACCAGGGAGAAATTTGTCTCAGAGACAGGGAGGTTGCAGCATTACACAAAAGACAAAGAGGACAACACCAGTATAGGCTAGTTTAACACATTTCTGCACATAGGAAGACGGATGTGAGGGAAATATTTTACATGTATTTTATTGTCAAAAATGTCAAAATGTTCAATGCCTTATCGCGCTAATCTGACCGAGTTCTATCCGCGAACCTGATTTGTTTTTCTTTCCGCAAACACCTCGGTAGGCCCCTACGCCAGAAATTTGTTGTTCGTAATTTGTTGCAAATCTCCCGACCACTATGTCGACCAGAGACGGAAAAGACCAAGACAGTAAGACCAAGACAAGACCGAGGCAAAGATACTTAAATACCCCTAGCTTTCACTTCCAGTTAAAGTAACTGAAATTGTTTTTGGAAAAGGCCTACATTGTTGCAGGTATGACAACACATTGTTTCGGCTATTTCGGTCCATGCGTTGGCATTGTCGATCACAATAGGTTTATCTGTAGCCCTGGGCAGTGGGCACCAACTTTTTTTGATGAATTGATAAACATTTCAAAAGTGCTGGGGACAAAATCGTTCGTCATAAAAAAGTGGTGGAGACATGTAGCACCCGGTCCCCGGCAAAAACAATGACGTTGCTGTTTCCGAAAGCCGAAAAAGCTCCCTGTTGCAGACGCACACTCAACATAAGATTGCTAATGATGTGTGAAACTGCTCTGGGGGGCGGGGGGATTTTTTTTTTCACAGAGGGGGGATGGTAGGCTACAGTTAGCTTCCAACACTTGATGGCTCGCTTTGTGTATAGGCTACTATTTGAATGGAATGCCTCAGTCGGCACGGCAGATGCTTGGAAAACGACTCAAGTCAAAGACTAGACTAGACTAATCGTTATAATATTTTCTATGTTTCAAATCACTTGATCGCAGATGTAACAGAACCCTCACCAATTTGAGTTGACAGTGGGATTAAATTAAGAAGTATTTAAATTAAGTAGCCTAGGCTATTTAAATTAAAGAATTTAAATGTAAATTAAGATGTATTTCCTGATTGGAGAAACCTTTAGCTAGTTTATTTTTCTTTCAGTCCATGATTCCATAATACCATTCGATCGTGCTGCAAATTCAGACTTGAGAAGCACGCATGGCATCGGCAACTTCGCTGCTCGGTGGCCGAATTTTCTTTCGAGTGTCGAGGAGGTCAGCAGTTCGTGAAAAAAGCTGCAGATCATGGACAGAGAAAGCATATGCTCTGAGAACAGAACACAACTGCATGTCAAGTGTAGCCGAGGGTCTGTCTACGCAGAAACAACACGTTTTGATCGTGCGTTTCAAGTGTAGGCCTATGCCGCGAATATCAAATATACTCGACTGACTGAATCCCTTATATTTTTTGGCAACTGTTAAAATATTCAAAACCATGCACATGAAATATCAAAGATAATAGTAAGGCATGGTAGGCTACTGTTCTTCGATAAACGACCAATAGCCTAGGCTATTTATATTCACTGCTCCCGTCCTCCGCTGATAAGAGTGCAATTTCGAATAGCCCAACTACGATTAAAATATTTATGCTTTGGCTACTGTATTTCAGGGCCTACACCACCTTGAAAAATGTCTCTGCCCCCCGAGAAAGTAGGTCTAAAGCCTACATATTCACCAATCCATATGGATTACTCCACAAAGTAAAGCAAACTAACCAGCGGTGGTAATTTTCGTGGAGTTAGAATGAACTAGGACACAGACCGGTTTCAGCATCACTCTGGCTCTGGTTTCGTTTTTTTTTTTGCGCGAGCCGAGTCCTGAGGACATAATAGAAGCCAGCGAACTAGCCTTCATTCTCCTCGGAATGAGCCATTTAAGTACGAAGCTGATAAAGTAACCTAAATATAGCCTAGGCGTGCGTTTAAAACTGGTTCTGGCGGCAACGGCGCAGCAGAGTCAGAAACGCAACAAGTCCTCAACATCGTTAAGATCATATAAAATGTATGTCCCCAGCACTTATCAAACCAAGCTGTAAAATAGCGTTTTTGTCCCCTGAAAACTAAACTGACGCCCTTGGATAGATAGATAGCTATCCAAAGAGAAATTACAGAATTACATTCATGAGGAAATAGGCCTACGTCAGATTACGGAACTATTATAGAGACGCAGTCAAACTCTCGAATGAAACATAAAGTGTTATTTCAATCTGCTGCTTGTGTTAATGGCAATTTTGAACTATGACAAATAGTTTGTTAGTTCATGCTCGTCTTTTTCGAAGTGCAGAGCCTTGCGAACATTTTCAGAGTGCCAGACTGAATTGACAAACACCCGAAAAAACAAAACAATAAAAGAGTTGTAGTGTTGCAGTCTGTAGGTGACTAGGCTCCTAGGGATTTCTGTTGGCATTTCCGAAATATACTATATGGGCTGGGCCACTAGAGGTTGCTTCCTGGCCGCCTATTGAATGAGTAGAACTGGGCTACACTATCAATCACACCGCAGCAATGCTACAGCGGACTGTACTGCCACCTAGTGGCGGTAAGTTGTAATGCGGCTGTAATACATTTCACGCCGAACGTGAATCAGGCAAAGCGTGAGTGAAATGGCCATTCTCAAGTAACGCTTACTGTATCCCCACTCGGCGGTATTTAACTTTTTTTTTTCAAACAACGTGCCATTCCGACATGAGGTCATTAATAGGCTATTAATGTCATAACTATTAGGCTATCATTAGGCTTACTATGCATGGCTGTAGGCAGCTATGAGGCCACTGAGATCTGGACCTCATCGGTTTTGAGAGCTGGAAATATGTGTTTGCTAAATATCGGTATATTGTTGTGCATGTTGCGTTTGCGACTCGGGGAAGTGAAAGCAGTTCTGTACAGACATTGCACGTTTTCATGGTGATCATCGGCGCAGCTGTAGCTGATTGTGAAAGCCGATTGGAAATACATAAGTTTAGAGCGAAGGTTTCAACTATGTTTGCCATGGTAGACAAAAACACTAAAATAAAACAATAGTCTAAAAAATAACTGTAGTGCGTAATGGACACGGCTCTATATCCTAAATAATTTTCGAGGTTCGCCATTTGGTAATATGACCTATCCTTACTGACAATAATTTAGATTGAGCACAACTAAAGTTGCACGAAGGCAAAATACAGTCCTAAAAGCCTATTCTAAACCGCTCACAAAAAGTAAGGAAACTTGACTTTGGCCCATTATATCTCCCCTTTAGTAATACCAACCAGTAAAGTGTTTCATATCATTTTTATCGTTGATTTGTCACCTTTACAATGAGGTATAGCTTGTAAGCATAGGGCAATCATGGAATGAGCAACACAAGCAAACGTGTAAGTAGTGCCAATGAAAAATGTGCCAAAATGGCCTGTTATGCTGTTGGAATTCACCTTTGTTACTTCAAGCATTGACGATTGCACTCTCCCACATAAATGAGGAAAACAAAACATGTTAGGCATACATTTGTTCATTTTATACTCAGTGTCAGGGTCCTCAGTAGCGTGTAGAGGATCCATATGCAGCCACAACAGCTTGGCACCTTCTTCTCATGCAGGTCACCAACCTGGCTACATTCTGCTGTGGGGTGACATCTCCCTAACTGGAAAGACAGACCTTGTTATCATTGAAGGCAATCATCATGCAGTTAGATACCGGGATGAGATTCTGGAGCCAGTGGCAATTCCATATCTCCAGAATATGGGACCAATTGCCATCCTCCAGGATGACAACGCTCGCCCCCATAGAGCTGGGATCATCAGAGAGCACCTCCAGAATTTGGGAGTGGAGAGGAACGAATGGCCTGCCGTGAACACTTGTGGGATCAGCTTGGGCGTGCTGTACGTGCCAGAGTCACCAACAAAACCAGGTTGGCTGACTTACAACAGATCCTTATCGAGGAATGGAATGCCATCCCACAGCAGAATGTAGCCAGGTTGGTGACCAGCATGAGAAGAAGATGCCAAGCTGTTGTGGCTGCATATGGATCCTCTACACGCTACTGAGGACCCTGACACTGAGTATAAAATGAACAAATGTATGCCTAACATGTTTTGTTTTCCTCATTTCTGTGGGAGAGTGCAATCGTCAATGCTTGAAGTAACAAAGGTGAATTCCAGCAGCATAACAGGCCATTTTGGCACATTTTTCGTTGGCACTACTTACACGTTTGCTTGTGTTGCTCATTCCATGATTGCCCTATGCTTACAAGCTATACCTCATTGTAAAGGTGACAAATCAACGTTAAAAATGATATGAAACACTTTACTGGTTGGTATTACTAAAGGGGAGATATAATGGGCCAAAGTCAAGTTTCCTTTCTTTTTGTGAGCAGTTTATATAGCCTGGCCAATTAGCCTATATTGTAGATGTGCAAAAGCAGCATTTGCGTGCGTGCTTGCCGGTGAGGTGTAGCCTACAAAAATGAGCATAACATCTGATTATTAAAGTATGGCTTTAGGCTACTGGTAAGAGAAGAGCTGGTTTAAAATTCAAGTGTGGTAAAAAAGTTTGTGCACATTCCCGGTCAAGGTGCAGAACAAGAGTAAATCATAAAAATATGGAAAAAGGTTTGCAAACTTGAAATCCTTCTTTTTTGATTTTATTTTCTTTTCTTTAGCACAAAGGAATGACGTTTCGACCGTGTGGTCTTCTTCAGATTAAAATTCAAGTAACGTGCGCTATTTAACCCCTCGAGACCGACTGTATTGCAGTCTGCTGACACAGCCAGACGACTCTCCCAACCCATTCATTTGTTTTGGGCACGAATGAATGGGTTTGCCATTAGTTTAAATGGAGGCCGGGGAGAGTGCGCGGCAGCTATTGTTATGTATGGTGCTGGCTTAACAAAGTTTTGTGCATTTTATATATATATATGCCTTTTATCTAACAAACGCAAAAGCTGAGATTGTTGGAAGGACTAGGCTACTCAACAAACTTGTTTTTCGTTTCTGGAAGATCTCGTTATCGTTTTGGATTGTCGGATTTTTATACTGATTGTTTGGACTTATGGACAATGAACTTTGAGGGGTGGTTGTTAGTGCTTTACAAAGCTTTGTGTTAATAAGTGTCGGTCCTCCTGTCCTTCAGCTCACTGCGCGATGCAGTTGTGCATAGTGGCCACGAACTCATTAACTGTTTACGACACAATACAGTGTGATATTTGTGTTTTTCGTTTCTTAGATTTAATGCATGTTTGACATGTAAACAGGCTAAGGCCTTCTTTTGCATGGGTTGCTCGCATCCGCCCGTAACCTTATAGGCTATTATGTGCGTAGTGGCAGTATACTCTTGATTATAATAAGAGGCAAATTGTGGTAACACTTTACATTACGGCTCGCTAATAAGGTGGTAATTGTATGGTCATTTCTATGTAATTTCATGGTAACAATCCCTTGTTACCACTTGTTACCACTTATTACCAGTAATTTCTATGCAGTTTAGTGCAATTACTCTGCTGTTTCTAGGTAATAGCAATGCAAACAGCATTAAAATACATAAAATAAAAAAGTAAAATACAGTGTGGTGGACTGATGGGATAATAGGGGGGAGATAATGATTGCATTGGGCTTGCTGCCTAATTGGCCTAATGAGACTCACCTGTGCAGAAGGATAAAGCCATGCAGGTGAGCAAGGTGCGCGAGAGAGCCGGGACTGATTAAGTGTACAAGCGGAACGCCAGGAGCGCGTTGGTCAACGAGGGGACGAATTGTGCTGGTCGCGGTCAGTAGGATCGCCGCCAGTGAAGATAGTTAGTGGGGGGATGTTTTAGCATAGACCTTGTGTAAATTCTAGACTGACGTCGCGACTGGCGGCTGCGCTTTGGACTGAGCTATTGGACTCTTACGGCCCGGCTTTACATACTGGAGCTCATACATGCTGGCACTTACATACTGGAACTTACATACTGGAGCTTATACATACTGGGACTTACATACTGGAGCTTACATACTGGGACTTATTCCTTGGAACTACACCCGGGAACTTGCATGTTGCGATTGGACAACCGCTGACCACTTGAGGGCGAAGTCACGGTCCATGGCGATCAGACCCCAGGGGAGGGTCTTGGGGAGCAGGGAAGTTCCCATTTTAATCCATTAACTCACTTGTTCTGTCCTCTATGTTTTATGAATGAAGGCCGGGTTACTCTTGTGCAATAGTTTAATTTATTAGTGACGGGGGCGGGGGGAACCTTTTAGTGTGATCACTTGACGTGTGTTGCTATGAATTGAATGGAGATATTTTCCTCTTTGTGGTGTCTATGAATTGTGTGGAGTGGACTACTATGTGTAGGCTATTTATTATTGCTGTTTTGCACAGAGCGTGATTGGGGATCTCAGACCCCGTCAGTCTGATTGGCTATAGCATCCAGAGCCGCCTGGCTATATGTATTAAATAAAGCTCATTTGAATTGTTCGTGGTGGTGTGGCGTCTGTTGCTTCTCTGAGTGGTCTACCTGTGGGAGGGAATAAAGGGGGTCGCTAGAGGGGGACCTTTTCCCTACCCAGGAGGTTTATTACAATACATTATCACCTATTACATTATCACCTATTTCCACTCAATTACTTAGTTATTACCATCTCTGTTTTGTAGCCTACTGACATTCAACACACAAACACATGATGAGTACGACCTTTATTACTTTGTTCTGCAAAAAAAGAAAGTTAACATTTAACATACAACATTTAGAGTAGCCTATAAGTCCGCCGAAAATTTAGCTAAGCCATGGAAGAAGTATTTTTCATTGATCACGCAGTAGGCTAGCCTGCAGAGCTAGCATGAGCTACAGCCCAAAATCGCTAACAGTGGCATAAAGCCATAGGCTACGCTTTCAAAATTAAACCACTAACATTGCTCAAAACAGCGCAAAACCTCGTCAGCAGCTAACTCGAGGTGTCTACACATAAAACAAAGCACCAGTCAGTCTGTAAACTTTGGAATAGTCTGTACACACTTAGAAATCGTTCGAGACTGCAACTCTATTTCGCGAGATTTCACACGGAAGCACAGGAACTATTGTCGGAAGGGACTAAGGGTAGACATAGTCACATTTTTAAACCACTAACATTGCTCAAAACAGTGGCAAACCTCGTCAGCAACTTGCTCTAGGTGTCTACACATAAAACGAAGCACCAATAACTTGGTTCACGAACCCGACGTTTATAAAAGAAGACTGTTATGAACACTTACCCCTTCCAGCTCCTCATGAAGGAAACGCGCCGTGATTATCACGCAATGCTCCCGTGTGAGATCTCGCGTGACATTTCTGTGCTTCAGATGGGGTTGCTGTCTCGAACTAATTCTAACTGTATACAAACTATTCCGACGTGTACAGACTGATTGGTGCTTCGTTTTATGTGTAGACACCTAGAGCAAGTTGCTGACGAGGTTTGGCGCTGTTTTGAGTAATGTTAGTGTCTTAAAAAATGTGAATTTGAAAGCGTATGGCTTCAGGCCCTATGCTAGCCCACTGTTTGCTATTTTGGACTGGAGCTTTTGCCCGTGCTAGCTCGGTACTGCGTGATCAACGAAAAATGCTTCTTCCGTGGCTTAGTTGATGTATTTTCATTCAGAAAAACACAGTTTTTTCAATTTCCGCCAAACTTACGCTTTAACATTGCAATTATGACATTATAATAGGGCAATTAGAATCTTATGCCAGGTGGCCAGGCCAGCTGCAGCAGCTCTCTCTCTCTCTCTCTCAGGCTTTAAGTATACATCTCTCTGTGAAGACTACATATCCTGTTAAAATGTTTCCTCTGTCCACAACTGTTTCAAAATAAAAGTCCTCACTGCAATAATACACTATTAAATCATTAGGGCCCGAGCACCGAGGTACGGCCGCTGTAGCAGCGGCTGCACCATAGGTGCAAGGCCCTATTGTTTTTGCTCAGATTATTATTATTCTTTCATCCTCTTTGCCCGTGCGGTCTTTTTCACCAACTTGGCATGCTCAAAAACTCTTGTAATTTGGCAGCTACATGTGGAATTACAGTCGCTACTCAGAGACAGAGCTCTGGCCTAGGGTGTGGCTCAGGGACTCTATAGCGCCACCTACCGCGCTTTCTGTTGTGGTTGACACATACATGCACCAAAATGAACCAAATTTGGTGGGCATGTGTGTTCTATTAACCTGAACAACTTTTACTTTGAGACTACATAGTGAATCTTAGACAAATTTGAGTTATGATTATCATTATGAATTTTGCACATCATGTATTTTGAAACACTTCTCCTAGACGGTTTATCAAAATCATGTAATATGGGCAGTAAAATGATCTGGAGGGGTTGCTCAAAAGAAATTGCGAACAGAAGCATATTGAAATGGCAAAGGTTTGAATTATGGCGACTTATTAAAGAAACAGGAAGTTTGTGTCATAGGCAGAAAAAAGGTAATAATTTGGATGTAATTTTGCAGCTACATGTGGAATTGCTACTGCTAGTCAGAGATAGGGCTTTGACCTAAGGTGTGGCTTCGAGACTCTATGGCGCCACCTAGCAGCGAGTTGTCCGTCGTGGTTGACACAAACATTCACGAAAATTAACCAAATTTGGTGGGCTTGTGTGTTATTGCTATTGCTAGTCAGAGACAGAGCTCTGGCCTAGGGTGTGGCTTAGGGACTCTATAGCGCCACCTAGCAGATTGTGTGTTGTGGTTGATGCATACATTCACGAAAATGAACCAAATTTGGTGGTTTTGTGTGTTATTGCTGCCGTTACTGAAAGATAGAGCTCTGGCCTAGGGTGTGGCTTAAGGACTCTACAGCGCCACCTAGTGTGTTGTCTGTTGTGGTTGACGTGTACATTCACGAAAATGAACCAAATTTAGTGGACTTCTTTCATATTACTATCGCTAGTCAGAGATGGAGCTCAGGCCTAGGGTGTGGCTTAGGGACTCTATAGTGCCACTTAGCGTGTTGTCTGTTGTGGCTGATACATACATTCACGAAAATCAACCAAATTTAGTGGGCATGTGTGTTGCTCATGCACATGCACACCAACCCACACATGTTGCTTTGTTAGATTCTGAAATGTCACGGGTCCGCACCGCAGGTGCTCGGGCCCGCCATCGCCGCTTGCTGCTATATTTTAACCATTGAAACTACTCAACTATTTAACTGTTCAACCATTCCAACTATCAGTTATCATCAACTATGCCTCCAGTCAACTATATGAAACCTCCATGTACCTAGCAACCAATATAGCAACCATTCAAATTAGTGTTTATGACCGTTTCCATAGCAACCAACATGATTATATTGCAGTAACTTCTTGTTTCCTGATAGTGGCCACCACGGATACCCTAGCAACAAATGTTTCAAAATAGTCCTCACTAGCAAGTTAGCTAGTTAGCATTGTTAGCATTTTTAGCATAAAATGCTAGAAATCATTAGCTAAGTTAGCTAATCAACCTGGTTAGCTTTGTTAGCATAGTTAACATTGTTAGCATAGTTAGCATTCTTAGCATAACTGCTAAGTCATCAGCTAAGTTAGCTAATCAACCTGGTTAGCATTGTTAGCATAGTTGCCATTGTTAACATAGTTAACATTTTTACCATAACTGCAAGAAATCAGTAGCTAAGTTAACCAATCAACCTGGTTATCATTGTTACCATAGTTAACATTTTAACATGAATAGAAATCATTAGTTAAGTTAGAACTGGAATGTTTAAGCTTTAAACTGTCTACCTTCACACTATCAACTTTCTTTAAGCTATGCAATCGCCATGTTTACCCTAGTAACACCTTAGTAGCCATATATACATTATTAGGGCCCGAGCACCGAGGTGCGGCCGCTGTAGCAGCGGCTGCACCGTAGGTGCAAGGCCCTATTGTTTTTGCTCAGATTATTCTTATTTATTAGGGCCCGAGCACTGAGGTGCGGCCAATGAAGTGGCTGCACCGTAGGTGCAAGGCCCTATTGTTTTTGCTCAGATTACATTCTACATATTACATATTATTCTTTTGGGCCACATTTTGCCTTTTTTCACCAACTTGGCATGCTCTAAAACTCTTGAAATTTGGCAGCTATGTTCGGAATTGGTAACGCTACTCAGCGACAAAGCTCTGGCTTAGGGCGTGGCTCAGGGACTCTTTCTATTGTGGTTGACACATACATGCATGGAAATGAACCAGATTTGGTAGTCATGTGTGTTGTATTAATCTGAACAAGTTTTATATTTAAACTACATAGTGAATCTTAGAAGAATCTGAGTTATGATTATGATTATGAATTTTGCACATCATGTATTTTGAAACACTTCTCCTTGACGGTTTATCGAAATCATGTCATATTAGCAGTAAAATGATCTTGAGGGGTTGCCTAAGAGGAATTGCGACCAGATCATTTAATTTTCGAGGTATTATATATTGAAATGGTGAAGGTTTAAATTATGACGTTTTATTAACCCTATGAGCCCGACGGACGCAAAGTGCGTGAAAAAACGCACACATTTTCTTTGTTACATTGCTCCGCTATTATTGGTCACAGCGAGATGAGACTTGTATTGCAGGAAAGAGCAGAACCGGGGCTTTCCAACGATACTAGACACTTGTCTGTACGATCAAGTATGAAAATAAAATAAAATCATGAAGTTAAATCAAAGTATATCATATTTACAGTCTATATTGCTCTGCGTTCACCGGCGCATCCAGAACTCTCGCTTGAATTACTCTTGGACCACGCATCGCACAGACATGACACGCATATCAAATGAAAGAGGAGAAGCAGAGCTTTGCAATGATACCAAATACATCAATCATTTCGTATTATAAAATCAGACGAAGTTACAAACAAATAATAATGTCATATAGCTTTGGCTACCTTTACTCTCGTTTGATTTCCTCGTGAAATCGCGATCAAAAAGATATGGCACGCATGTCAGATGAAAGAGGAGAGCTAGAGCTATTCACAGATACCAAATACAACCTTCTAGGCCATAAAACAGACGAAGTGACAGCAAAATAATAACTTCATTTAGCTCCACTTACCTCGTGTTTTTGTGTGGCATAATAGCCTATGTTCATAATCCAATGTTATCATGTGTTTCTCTATGGCAAGTCACGTTCATAACACGGTTTTGGGATCCTAGCAAACTCCTGTATGGTATCCAATTCAAGACTCATATTGCATCCAAATTTCTTTGACAAATGAACACTTTTTGCCTTTACTTTGTTCGTTGCAATGCAGTAAAACAAATATTATAGAGAATCATCATCTGTGCACGTCATGTGTGCTACCGCAAAAAAGTCATGTCAGATCAGCTAGTGTCACAAATATGGAGCGCAAAAAGTGCCAAAAAGTCATTTTTTTATCACTAAATAAAAATTGCCATTTATTTCTGGAAGGCACACACCACATATTTCTGTAAATTGCTCAGCCCCAAAGTATACCTCCACCATGGTTCTTATATTGCCATTTTCATGACAGTCAGGCCTACACAACCATGCAAGTTTCGTTGAGATGAGAGCTTGCTGTGGTGAGATACACGTCAAAATGTAAGAATTTGTATAGTACGCTTTTCACATTTTTATTATTTAAAAATCTAAATCAAATCAATGCAAGTATTTATACATGATATTGTGGCAGATCTGGATAGCCTAGACTGCGCTGAAAAAAACAACATGTAGCATGTGTGAATGGCACTTACAATGACCAGGATAAATGCTTCTAACTAGAGGTAGTGAAAATGCCCTTAAAACAGCTTAGGGCTCATAGGGTTAAGACTAGAAGCGCCGGGCCGTTCTGACCCACTTATACCTAGAAGCGCCGCGCCCCGGTCATTTGACCGCTTTGACGACCTACTAGAAGCGCCGTGCTGGTGTGAACTACTTAAAGCGCGGTGAGGCGGTCAAATGACCGCTGAGTCCTTAGACTGGGGACGCTGTCACTTACACATAATGATAGCTAGATGGCGCTTCGTGCACGAATCAAATCGTTTGGTCATAGATTCAGTTTGCACTAAGCCATGTCTCATTCGTGTCAAACCGTGTTGATAGTCTGTGGTTGTTTCATTATGACATACAGCACGTTTGAAGTAGGCTATCTGTTCATTTATTTGTGTTGTTTGAGGTAAAAACTCTGGAACTCTCGTAGTATTTTTTTTTATATCGGCCTATTTCGTTTTTAATAAATATGAATATTAGTTTTTAATATTTTGGAGATTGTTATAAAGATGATTAAATCAATGTCACACACGGTAGTTTGAGTGCAGTTAATCTACGAATAGGCTATAACATTCAGTTATCGGCTGAAAATAATCAAGTCGTTGCACTTAGTCATAAATGTAGGCTACCGTCAGAACGATCCAAAAAAGTGCTGAAACGTTGACCATTGTGATTCAAAATTGACTTGCCTATTGCTGTGACAGATAACAGTTTTGTTTTGGAGTGGTGGGAGAGAGAAGTAGCGGGCTTCTGCGATGTTTTCCAAGGGAATAGTGCTTTGGAAAGCTAATAATTCCTCCCAATAATATCAAGCTTTACACATGCAGTTTAATAAAAACAACTAGCCTATCTAATCGTAAATTGTTTTGAACAACAGTTGTAACTGGCAGCTTTAGACCTTTAGACACTCTTTAGGGGAGTCTAACAACAAAGTCTACCTCCCTGCCCCCACTGGTTTCGCTTGCCGTGTTTTGGCCAGAACTTCGAATTTCAGCTGAAAATAATTTTTACACACGTAGGCTGTGTAAAAATCTTGTAGGGATCTTGTAGGGTCTAGCTACCTCGGAGGGGGGGTAGAGAGAGCAGCTAATGCTGAGCAGGCATGGGCGCGAGAATTAAAAATGATGAGTGAAAGATATTATCCGTTTGGGAATGTGTAGGCTATGTTTCGATGTCTGAAAAAAAAGCTATAGGCCTATAATTGTTTCTACAATGTACGCTACTTCTATGTGAATTCGTGATTCGGGATTGAGACACACATTTTCATTGTCGGAAGTAGCAGAGCTGTTACCCACTGGTTAGAGCTTCAGCCCCCATGCCCAAGGGTTGCTGGTTCAATCCCTGACCTGTGTATGGCAAAAGTCCTTTTGAGCAAGGCATCAATAAAGTATATTCTATTCTATTATTTTCTATTCACACAACTACACGCACGCTGGCGAATTCGAACATTCTGAAACGCGCATATGCGATGAAACATGATTGCGCATTCATAAACAACAAACCAGCCTACAGCACGGGGCAGAGAGGGGGGGTGGGGAGGCAGTTGTCTGCCGCAGTGATGTCTGTAGCCTAAGATCATGTTCACACGTAGCAAAACGACCCCCCCCACACCTCCGTGAACTGGTTAGACGTGTATGGGGGAGGGGGAATGATCGGTTTCCAATAGGCTGCAGCCGCCAAAGTTTTCATGGCTGATAATGGCTTTAGTTGCCACTTCATGTAGGCTACAGAACATGCAACTGAGTCCTGTGTAGCCTATCGTAGCAACGAGCACAATACTGATGTGGTGTAGCCTATCCAGTGGGAATCGTTTATAGGCTATCGTTTATTTTTCGCGTGTGTCTCTCTATGATATAATTATTTTTAGATGCAAAAAGTCTAACTGGCTTAGCCAAAGTTTGTCAGATGGCGGCTGAATTTGGATTAGAAAATGATTGGCTGGCGAAATTATTTTTTGTTAATGGTAAACAGTATTGTGATTCATCCGTTTATTTCAGATAGTTTGTTATTAAAAACCATTAACAAAAAATAATTGTTCGTCGACGTTGAAAAACGGTCAGTGAATTCAGGCAACATGATATATTTCGCTCCTACCGGGTTGTGATCCCGGGTCTCCGGCATTGCAGTCAGGGGTGTTAACGCTGCACCACTTAGTATTGATACATTGCGAGCAGGTGTTTGACGTCACGTAACTCAGTCAGTCCACAAATATGTAAGAAAATGCTTATACATTAGTCTGAGCTTTAAAAGATAGCCTAATAAAAGATAAGATATACAACTATGAATGTAGCCTACGTAGGCATACGCGCCCTACGTACATAAATAGGCTACGACGAAAATCTTTTTTACACATGTAGGCCTGCCTAATATAGAACAACGTCGCAACGTTTTCAAAACAAGCTCGCATTTTACCACTGTAAATCGCCTCCATAGACTATGCCATGTAAATGAAAAATAGTTATTCAAATAAATCACATATATAATACATATTGCACATAAACTATGTTTATGGTAAAATATTATTCTCATGCCCGACTGACAGGAAACCCTTGCGACATCTGCTGTGAGAAAAGAGAATAGCAGCCTGGACAAACATGGCCGAACGCGAGACAACATAGTGTTGTCACATTGTGAGTGCAAAATAGCTCTAAACTAGCTTGTGCCGGTGTCCTTTTGATCATGTAAAAATTCTGGGTGACAAAACACACGTATTTAGGAAAAGTCATGAACGTAGGGTCCTGGAATTTAATCGAGTGAAAATATATATATTTTTTTGTAATCACTGCGGTCAAATGACCGCAGCCTGGCAGTTCTAGGTATATCTAGGTCAAACCTACATGGCGCTTCAAGTAATACGCGTCAGCGGTCAAATGACCGGCGCTTGGCGCTTCTAGTGTTAAGAAACAGGAAGTTACATGTGGCAGCTACATGTGAAATTGCTTCTGCTTGTCAGAGATAGAGCTCTGGCCTAAGGTGTGGCTTCGGGACTCTATAGCGCCACCTAGCAGCGCGTTGTCTGTTGTGGTTGACACAAACATTCACGAAAATGAACCAAATTTGGTGGGCTTGTGTGTTATTGCTATGGCTAGTCAGAGACAGAGCTTTGGTCTAGGGTGTGGCGTAGGGACTCTATACCGCCACCTAGTGCGTTGTCCGTTGTGGTTGACACATACATTCACAAAAATTAACCAAATTTGGTGGGCTTGTGTGTTATTGCTGCCGCTAGTCAAAGACAGAGCTCTCGCCAAGGGTGTGGCTTCGGGACTCTATAGCGCCACTTAGCAGCGCGTTGTCTGTTGTGGTTGACACAAACATTCACGAAAATGAACCAAATTTGGTGGGCTTGTGTGTTATTGCTATCGGTAGTCAGAGACAGAGCTCTGGTCTAGGGTGTGGCTTAAAGACTCTATAGCGCCACCTAGCGCATTGTCTCTTGTGGTTGACACAAACATTCATGAAAATTAACCAAATTTGGTGGGCTTGTGTGTTATTGCTGCCGCTAGTCAAAGACAGAGCTCTCGCCAAGGGTGCAGCTTATGGACTCTATAGCGCCATCTAGCGCATTGTCTGTTGTGGTTCACACGTACATTCACGAAAATGAACCAAATTTGGTGGGCATGTGTTTTGCTATAGCTATTCAGAGACAGAGCTCTGGCCTCGGGTTTGACTTACGGACTCTATAGCGCCACCTAGTGTGTTACCTGTTGTGGTTGACATATACATTCACGAAAATGAATCAAATTTGGTGAGCTTGTGTTTTATTACTGCCGCAAGTCAGAAACAGAGCTCTGGCCTAGGATGTGGCTTAGGGACTCTAAAGCGCCACCTAGCGCATTGTCTGTCATTGTTCATACATTCACGAAAATGAACCACATTTGATGGGCATGTGTGTTATTGCTACTGCTAGTCAGGGATAGAGCTCTGGCCTAGGGTGTGGCTTAAGGACTCTATAGCGCCACCTAGCACCTAGCACATTGTCTATTATGGTTGACACATTCACGAAAATGAACCACATTTGTTGGACATGTGTGCTCTTGCTACTGCTTGTCAGGGATAGAGCTCTGGCCTAGGGTGAGGCTTAGGGACTCTATAGCGCCACCTAGCACTGTCTATTATTGTTGACACATACATTCACGACAATTAGGTACGCTTGTGTGTTATTGCTGCCACTAGTCAGAGACAGAGCTCTGGCCTTGGGTGTGGTTTTGGGACTCTATAGCGCCACCTAGCATGTTGTCTGTTGTGGTTGACACATACATTGATGAAAATTAACCAAATTTGGTGGGCATGTGTGTTGCTCATGCAAATGCCCACCAACAAGTACGTGTTGCTTTGTTAGATTCCGCAAATGTCACAGGTCCGCACCGCAGGTGCTCGGGCCCGCCATCGCCGCTTGCGGCTATATTTATTATTATATCTTCCGACCAAAATCAACGATCAAAGGCTCTAGAACCACTGAACCGTTTGACGTCATTCAAGCACTCCCACAAAGGTCTTGAAACGGAGATTTGTTCTATTATTTTTCACATTTGTGAACTTTATACTTTTTGAGATATTTACGATAAAAGAGTTTAAAATTCCCATAGTGTTTACATTGAGACCCTTTGGCGGCAAAGATTAATTGTTACGTCAGTGCTCAGCTGTCAGTAATCAAGGATCTCTGATCAAAGCCATGCCACCACCGCTGCGCTAAAACCAGGCTAAACGTGAGTTACGTTAAGTCTACTCATTAAGCTGTAACAGCTGTGAAAACATTCTACCATGCCACAGCTGTCCAGGACGTTATCGTCTTGTCTCCTGTTAGGCTACTACTTGTTTATATCGTTACAGTAGCCTAACCGGTTTGCTCTCGGTAACGTTATCAAAAGCTAAAGACAATCTAACCTAACGTCAACGTAAACACTGTATTTAGCTAACGACAACCAAACTTGCTCCAGGCTAACGTTTAACGTCGGGGTAGGCTGCAAGGCGAACAGCTAGTCATTTCAGCTATAGGGACTTGCCAGCCGGGCAATCATTTAAAGCTTTCGGTATCATTCACAAATTAAAAACCTAAGCTTATTGTACATTCCTAATAGGACAATCACACACCTGGAAACACTTCGAAGAACATACTAGCTCATCCTGTAATATGTGTAGCCTACATAAAATATCCTACTGTAAGCTACATTTGATAGATATCCTACCTGTTGCTGCATCATCGTTGATTGGCGTTGTTTGAGATTGTATTCCGTATTCCAATGGTGTTTAAGTCTTTAGCCTATGGCCTACTTTTAACCTGCATTAGTGTAGATATGAAGGCTATGTAAGCTATCCTACCAGTCGTTTCACTGTAGGCTACTAAAGTGTCAGCTCTTGCAACTCGTTTGAAGTTGGCAACTTCATTTCAGTCTTTTAAATTCTAATAAATGAAGAGTTATTTTCCAAAATAGCCTATATACACAATTTTTATGCATTTTCATAAATCACTTTTTAAATGTGACTTTCCAAGTAATTTCAGTGGAATTGTAATTGGGTTATTGTTATTTATCTATTTGTCTGTGTAGCCTAGTTGTCTTTTTAACTATAGGCCTAACACAATGTTTTACACAGTCAGTAACCTTTTTGCATTTACATGCAATGGTAATTCCTTCCATGGAATTACATTTTCTAGTTTTTATTTAATAGTTCAAAAAGTTACAAAGTTGAAAAGTACATAGCTGAAGTCACCTAAGTTAAACGGTTGAAGCTGAATTGGACGCACAAAAAGCGTTAGAAGAATAATGACCTATAACTAGAGAATGTAATTCCAGGGAAATTACGAGTGCATGACAATGCAAAAATGTACAGATAAATCATGTAGATATGGTTACTGAGGTGTTGCAAGGGTAGACATGGTGGTTTCATATTTTATGAAAGTTGATAGTGAGAAGATAGACAGTTTGAAATTGAATACGGATAGCTTAAAAGCTGTTAAAAAGATAATTTAAGGAATGTTGACAGACCAATAATTTAATTGGTTTTGATAGGTAAATCATTTAAATGGATGGCAAAAGTTATAGATTAATGGATGTTTAATGTTTTGCTAATGTTTGCCAGCAGTTATGTTAATAATGCTAATATGCTACTCAGATTGCTTAGCTAATTTAGCTCATGTTTGCTAGCACTTTTGCTTACAATGCTAACTATGTTAATAATGCTAACCAAGGTGATTAGCTAACTCTGCTAATGATTTTTAGCAGTTATGCTAAAATTGCTAACTATGCTTACAATGCTAACTATGCTAACAATGCTAACCAGGTTGATTAGCTAACTTAGTTGATGATTTCTAGCAGTTATGCTAAAATGCTAACTATGCTAACAATGCTAACTATGTTAACAATGCTAACTAGGTTGATTAGCTAACTTAGCTAATCATTTCTGGCAGCTATGCTAAAAATGCTTACAATGCTAACCATGCTAACTTGCTACTGAGGACTTCTATTTTGAAACATTTGTTGATAGGGTTTCCATGGCTGCTACTATCAGGAATAAAGAAGTTACTATAGTAAAATCATGTTGGTTGCTATGGAAACGGTCATCAATGCTTAATTTTAATGGTTGCTATGTTGGTTGATAGGTACATGGAGGTCTCATGTAGTTGACTGGAGGCATAGTTGATGATAACTGACAGTTGGAATGGTTGAACAGTTAAATAGTTGAGTAGTTTCAATGGTTAAATGATTTAATAGTGTATTATTGCAGTGAGGACTTTTATTTTGAAACAGTTGTGGAAAGAGGAAACAGTTAACAGGATATGTAGTCTTCACAGAGAGATTGTATGCTTAAAGCCTGAGAGAGAGAGAGGGCTGCTGCAGGTGGGGCTGGCCACCTGGCATAAGATTCTAATTGCTTAACGACCCGATTGTGATGTCATAGAGGCCAATGTTAAGTCTATGGGGAAATTTTTTAGTTTAAAAAGTATAAAAGTTACAAAGTTGAAAAACACATAGCAGCATTCCCCTATTTAAGACCTACGTTGCGACGTTTGAATGAAGTTTCTAGGTTAAACGGTTCAACCTGAATAGAAAAAATGAATTTGATCAGCGGAATAATAAGAAGAAGCCTAGAAAGAACAGTACAGTGCATTTTCATGCACTGTAATAAACAGCATAACAGTAGAGTGCATTTTCATGCACTCTAATTATAAGAAAAAAACGGATAACAGTAGAGTGCATTTCCATGCACTCTAACTAGCCACCCATTCATTTTAGAACTTAGATTATCTGCCCAAACCCGAACTGCAGGCCGGTGTTACGGATCTCGAGCTCCAACAACACCGGTGTTGGGTCGAAATTGTTCATCCCTCGGTTATCCGTCAGGTCAGGCTCCTAATCACAGAACGCATGCCTCCGTTTTAAAATAGCCTATAAATAAAATTTCTAAGTAGCATACAAAATGTAAAAACGAAATATAAAAAATAAAATACTAGTAGCCTATGACATAATGAAACAACCACAGACTATCAACACGGTCTGACAGGAATGACACATGGCTTAGTGCAAACTGAATTTATGACAAAACTATTTGATTCGTGCAAGAAGCGCCATCTAGCTGACATTATGTGTAAGTAACAGCGTCCCAGTCTGAGGACTCAGTGGTCTTTTGACCCCTCAGCCGCGCTTTAAGTAGTTCACACCAGCACGGCGCTTCTAGTAGGTCGTCAAAGCGGTCACATGACCGGGGCGCGGCGCTTCTAGGTATAAGTGGGTCAGAACGGCACGGCGCTTCTAGTGTTAAATGACAATGTGAGTGTTTAAAAGTTGTATTTTAAGAGAAATGTATGCATCACATTCGGATTTGTCAATAGTCGAAGAGTGTCTGAACTGTAAGAACTCAGTCGGGTTCTCCATGTAGTCTGTCACATCTCCTCAGCTAGATCACAAAGACTCTAAACTTGGCATTACACTCAAGCGAAACACGGTATGGCACAGAGCATTTGAACATCACACGACCCTCACAGCCTCTCATCCACACCTGTCACAGGTGGCGGTAGGGGATCCTCCGTTCTGGAGCACCACGCACCTTGCTGACTGAGTGGCAAATCATCGCTGCTTTTGTCTTTCCTCCCCCCACCACCACCACCACGCCACTGATCACCCTATGAACACCTCAGCTCAGCATCTGCAGAGATGCCTACGCCTGAGGGGAAGAGGATATAGAGGAGCCTCTTGTATGTGCGCACACACACACACACACACACACACACCTACACTGCACACACCTGCTGTGCCATAATCCCTGTCACTGCAGATAGGATTTCTTTCTTCCTCTCTCCCTCCCCTCCCACACACACACACACACACACACACACACACACACACACACACACACACACACACACACACACACACACACACACACACACACACACACACACACACACACACACACACACACACACACACTACATATCACATGCCCTGCCACAGAAGGGCACCTTCAGAGAGTGAGAGAGTGGCTCTGGATGACACGCTAATATGACATGTGTCATGTGTCATTTAGAGCTTTGCCCCTGCAGGGCCTCCTGTGGATATTGGGGTCTGAGAACTCATTCAGAGCAAGTCCAGGGTGACCGTGATTGACAGCGGTGAGAGTGCTTAAGATGGCGTGTGGTGTGGTGTGTGTGTGTGTGTGTGTGTGTGTGTGTGTGTGTGTTTGTGTGTTTGTGTGTGTGGAGTTGTGAGACCAAGAGTCTTGAAAGAGTTTAGAGTAGTGGAGAGGTGAATGGTGGTGAATAGCTCCATACTCAGTGTATCACACATTCTCACGTTCACCTGAGAGCACACACCTTCACAATTCACAAATGGGTTGTAATGAAAACACATGTCCCACCACCATCAGCACCACCTTCACCACCATCGTGCTTTTTCTCTCGCTTGGTTGACTGTCTCTGCATAGGGTGGTGTTGATGCATTCCTCCCCCACTATTCCTTTCTTCTTCCCATGTGTCCCTTCTTCCTCCTCCTGTGTTCCTCATCTTCCCTTCTTTCTCCTTCCACTCTGCCTCCTTCTTTCCTACCCTCCTCCCTTCTTCCCTCCTTCCTCTCTTCTTCCTTCTGTACTCCTCCCTTCTTCCTCACTCCCTCTCTTCTCCTCTCCCTCCTGCACTCTTCTTCTCCCTCTTTCTCTCCAAGGTGAGATGGTTTGACAGGTGACTAACTCTGACAATAGGTGGAGTCTTTCAAAGAATGTCAGCTGAAGCACTGTAGGACATTTTGCTATTTGTTATGACAATTTCCCCCCTCAAACACACACACACACACACACACACACACACACACACACACACACATTGATTCTGATTTCCATCATTGACTACAGCTACCAAATTACAGAACCACTTCAAGTGGATGTGCAACTGTGTGGGATGCTCCTACCCATCAGGAAGCTCCCTGTGATTTTTTTTTTTTAATTCACATACCATATATCATAGGAACCTCCCATATGCTTGCTGTACATCTTGATTTTTTCCTCATTCAGAGCAGAGTCTGCTTATACCCTTGCAACTAATTCCTCTCTGTGTCACACATTACCATAGATGCATAATGTATATGGGTTGAGGAGAGCTTTTCCGAAGAGAGTCATGCTATTTTTAGCATGCACCTGGCATCCTGAGCACTGGCCAACATGCCCAAGTCAGCTTGCCAATTAAAAAGATGGCACGTCAGAAGTGATAGAGGGTAAGGTGTTTTGTGTGTGTGTGTGTGTGTGTGTGTGTGTGGGGGGAACATTTTGGAAACAGGACATAGGGGAAATCTTGTTGATGAGTGATATTGTGCATTCAACATGGGTTTTGTCCCATCCACAGTATATGGTTTTTTTTCCCCCATCCATATCAGCCAGATCTGAGGGAAATGTGTACAGTATAATGCATGCATATGTCTGTTAGAATAATATGATTTAGTTAACATTATGTCTTAACAGAATGTCTAACTCTGAACCACTCTGGGAACCAGCCCAGGTGGCAACAATGTATGCACTGGCCCTATAGGCCAGCTACTGATAACAGAGAAGGATAAAAACCTTCTCTGTAACTGTGAGCTGGAGGAACGCCTTCCCCAGCAGCCCATTGCGATTGCTGTACTCTCTGTCTTACTACCAGTAAACCGTCTTTCTTAACACAATCCTTGTCAATCTCTCTCCCTGAACCAACACGCTGAAGAAAAACATTTTCTTCTAACATGTCTCCTCAGAAACATTGGTCAGAACCACTCTGTGGAATGCTATTCATCTAAAACATATTTGTTACCACATACCCTTATATCTAAACATTTCAGTTTACGGCAATAAACTTGGATTATTCAGCCTAATATGACTGTAAAAGACAAGACTGTATAGCTGTAAAAGACAAGCCAAATATAGACACAAACTAGATGCACCGCATAGCGGTACACAATATGACCGCCGCTCAGTTCTGCACATTCTCTCCAAAACGAATTACGCTCGTCAACTTTCCTGTATGGCTGGGATTATTAGGGTTGGGCATCGATAACCGGTTCCGTCTTGGAACCGGGTTTAACTTATCAATTCCATCGACATCGTACGTCTTTTTTGTTATCGATTCCCTTAACGATTCCCTCAGCCTGCATGACGTCGGACTATTCCGGTTTTCCAGAAATGTTGTGTTACTACACGCCCTCTGCGACGACTCATACTACAAGTCAACCCCGAGAGGAGGAAGAGATCCAAAGCCTGGCCCCATTTCACTAAACGTGATGAAAATTCTGCCGTCTGCAACCAGTACAGTATTGTTATCGGTAGTAATACCAGCAATACGTTAAAACATTTGTCCGTGAAGGATTAGCTGCTAAGCTCCAAGAGTGTCATGTGTTCGACAGCCTACGGAGGGGTGCTAACGTTGCCCGGTCCAGGGCTCCAGAGTACATATGCGCCCAAAATGTTTAAGAGTGTGCCTGAAAATAATTCTAGGTCGCACTGGTGCACCTGACACTGCTCGGGTGAAAGCATTCGTGTCCTTCACAAGTTTTAATTGTAGACTATGCGTGCAACTTTGCCAAACTGTATAGAAGTAACCCCCTTGGCCCGCTCTCTCTCCCTCTCCCTCTCTCGTGCTCAATGCCAATGGACACCGGCCCCTCGACATGCACATTCACAATCGTGAAAGCAATGACGCATAGAAGACAACTAGCTATTATAATTAATTTCGGTTAGCATCATAGCGTAGGCTACTGCACAAATTTGATTCAAACTCTTGCATTCAAGTTGACTGATCATCTCAATGTTTTCCAAGACTCAAAAGGGCCTGTCCCAAGGAGAAAAAGTATTAGCCTACCTTGCAACTTAAACATACGTGGGGAAACTGAACAGTCCAACCAGTAGACAAGCTAGCCATCTATGCTACTTTGTTTACAATTTGAGGCTTCAAGCCCACAGCTGAATTAAAGAGGCAGAGTTGTAATATGAATAGTCATGAATGTCATGAATATCAGAAATGTCAGTAATATAGATTAGAATATATAAAGAATTATATTATATACTGTAGGCTATACATCTTTATAATTCTTTATAAAGAATATGTATATTCCTTATTGTGTTTTAAATAAAGACAAGCTTTTTCTATGCCTTATTGTTAAAAAATCATTCACATTATATGAAAGGAGAGCGATGAAAGGTGACCTTTTGGCGTTAAAGGCGATGCAATGAAAAATGTGGGTGCACCTACATTTTTTGGGAATCGATAAGAGAATTGATAAGGAATTGGATTGATAGGCAGAATCGATAATGCCATCGATATTGATAAAAACTTATCAATACCCATCCCTAGGGATTATACTTGCTGTTAGACCAACCGTAAGCATATGCGCCCGTGTGCGACCTGCTGTGTCCGGTGTACAGACTCGCTGCAGCATTACGCACCCTACTGGAGGTCTTCACTAGGGGGAGAATAGTAACATCAGATGTGGATGTGGCCATGTGCCATTGTTTACTCTCATGATTGCCCCCAGCTTCGATGTCGATAATGCATCTTGCAGTCACCTTTTTTTGTAGTGATCGCCCCCTACTTTCTTATCAGTATTGCATCTCGCGGACGCGTCATGTTCGCTTGCGACGACGTGCACGACCGACGCAGCAAACGACCGCAAAATACGCGAGGCAGTCATGATACGAACACGAACGCGTTGTCTGCAGCAAGTCTAAACCTGCCTTATCTCCGATTTGTGCAATATACTGTATGTATATCTCCTACTCTTGCAGCTCATGTGTATATGAGTGTGCATGTGTGAGTTTGCTTGTATAAAGATGTGTGTGTGTCTGTCTGTGTGTGTGAATGTGCATGTGTGCGCATGTGTGTGTGTGTGTGTGTGGAATCCATGGAAGTGTGTTTATCTGTGCGTGTGAATCTGTTGATGTGTGTGTGCGAACTTAGTTACTTTTTAAACTGAGCCCCCTGCCGGCTCAACATAAAAATGCCAATCGGTTTTGCCAATAGCCTACTCACTATATTGGAATTTAACAGTTACGCCATTTTAACAGTAACGTCAGAACGTATAGAAGACATCACAACCTGCAAAAAGTAATTTCAGGGAGGTATCTAAAAAATACTTTAACCTACTGAGATACTGAAATACAGATGAATAGCCTATGTTTGTTCAATAATGTCTAGTCAGTATACCAAATAAGAGAGGCCTATAGATAGAAACTGTGGTAATAAAATATGAAGATTTTGGTAGTTTGGGCTTTTCGTGTATCCTTCTACTGTAGCCATTTAGCCATCTACTATAGGCCTGAATTATATGCCAATGAAATTACACTTGTTAAACTCACCTCAATAAATATTTTGCAATCATTTAATGGCCAATGCTAAAGTTACTGTTACAAACCAGCGGCAGAGTTGGCGGTCCAACGGCGGTAACCACCAGTGGCCCGCTGGAGTTTTGCTCATCAGTTCTCTGGCTGTCCACCGGCGGCTCATAAGCGGCTCCAGATAAAGGGCCACCCTTTTGCCGCTTAAGGCTGGCTTACATTGCACGATTTTGGTCTGTTTTAACAGTCGGCGACTACATTTCCAAAATCGGGCGGAAATCTTGAGAGTTGTGCTAGAATCGCAGCGCGCTCCCGTCATCTAAATCGTTTAGTGTAAGGTGCCAATCTTAGCGGTTTTAAGTCCGTCGGAGGCAGTCTTTCTCTAGTTTTGCCGTTACGACAATATCAAACATGTTTGATATTATCGGAAGTCTTTTCAGGCTCATGCAAATAGTGACGTGAACATTAAAAACCAATAGTAACCTCTCGCGAACACGAAAACGGAAGGGGCAAAATAGGCGACAGCTGTTAGCCTGTATGATTACTTGTTATTTCATTTCTTATAATTTATTAGTCGGCTATTCTACGTGACAGAACAACTGTATGTCTGTTAGTGATGTCACACTATCAAACAATGCTGCAGAAACGCGAAAGAAATACCTTGATATGAGTAGCCTATCATGTGAGTTCCTGTTGATGATGACGTATAGCCTAGTGCACGATGGAAATAATTTGAAGGAATCTAGCAGCAGTCTTGTAAATAGTGACCACAGTCTTTGCAAAATCCTAATCTGAGACTGGCTTGTGACTAGTCTGTGACTAAAAACTCAATGAATTGTCTTTAGATGTGAGAGGGTCTGAGACTGTAGTCTTTCAAAAATCTTTTCCAAATCTTTGCAAAGTCTGGCAATGTAAGGTAGGCTTTACTACCCACCAGCTTCTAATTGGCCTTATTTATGGCCATAATAATGAAAATGATGCACTAAAATAGCAATAATACATTATAACACTTTCCATTTGCCCTCAATCAGAACAATTTACAATTATTTACAGGACTTACCAAAGTTACCAAATTTACTAAGGTGAAGACAGTGCCTGCTGATGAGAAACCTATAAATGTATTCTGTAATTTAATAATCCAATATAAAAACATTTATCCTCAGCAACTATCACACAGACTCACCACACATAGTATTAGGTTCAATACATTTTGTTTATTTATTTATTTTACTTGCTTTTGTTTATTTATTTTACATGCTCATTTACATGCTTTATTTATTGTACATGCTTAAAGGTTGGGTACGGAATTAGCAAAACGGACGGCAGAGTTTGAACATATACAACCTCAAGTCCCGCCCTCCATGCACGAGCGACAATTCAAATGCGCAGCGCGAGAGCGAGCCAGGCTAAATGAAATGCCAGCCTGGCGTCTACAGCACTATGAGCTCTAGTCTCCGTACAATCACTCACATCAACTTCCCCAATTACATTCTTTATTCACCTCCAAAGGGTTGTAGTACATATGGTTCAGTAGCCATAGGTGTGTATATTTGAACAGAATCTGGTTTGTTCTTACCAGGGCGATTATCTCCTGAAATATCCAAGTTTAGTGCTGGCCCGTTGGTTCGCCTATTCCACCGTAGCTCCAAGCTGTTAAGTTTCGATTTCATGTTTACAGCACTCTTCGTGTCACGGTAAAATGTAATTTTTGCTACATAGCTTATTTATTGCGTGGGTGATTGAGTTTCCGTAGATATCCGCTGCCTTAGTTAGTTTGTATAGAAATTAAGTGACACATACAACAAGAGGGGAACATGGACGTTCAGCAGCAGGCAGTTGGTTTCGTTTCAGCACTGACTCGCGGTCACCAGCTTTCGAAAGGGTCGCGCGCGGTGGGGAGGAGGAAGAGGAGTAAGACGTTAGATTGACGAACGAGCTGTGAAATGATGGTATGGGGTGAGGAATTCTATTGGCTGGAGTTTTTCGAGTCCTGCCCGTTCCGCAGATGATTGACGTGTTTAATTTACATTTCAGTGCTTCCAACTTAGTGGCTATAAGTGGGTTAGGAATAGGATTTCAAGTGATTTTGCAAAAATGGCCAACAAAGCTCATTCCATACCCTACCTTTAAACAATTTATTAAAATTATTTTTAATAATGATATATGTAACACACTCTTCAGATGTAAGGAAAGTAAAGATGCAAAGAAGTTGTGACAGACATTCATGGCTTGTTTCTCCCTTGATATTGGTGCCAGATTAATGAAAATGCAGTTCTACCTTGCTGGGGTGTTACTGGCAGCGTTGTGAGCGAATTTGACAGAGGTGTAGGTCTGATTGGTAAACTCTGTTGAACAGATTAGAAATGAAAAGGCGTATTTAGTGAGATGATTACTGCAATGGCAGGGTTCATACAAAAAAAAATGAGCTGAATTTACTACCTTTTCACTACCATCAACATGTTTTCTACTACAAAAGCAAAAGATGAAGAGTAATGTAATGCAATACCTTTCCGAAACACAATAACACATTTAAGAACAACGGGGATTTAACAATGGACAAAGCTACTGGCATTTGAACAGGGGTGTGTAGGCTGTCAATAGGCACTGTATTTACCGGCATGGCTGGAGTTGATGAAGCTTGCTGGGTGGTGGTGCTGGCAAAGGTGTAGTGGTCTGACTGGCAAACTCTGTTGAACAGATTGGATATGAAAAGACGTGTTTAGTGAGATGATTACTGATGGTATGACACCTGGCACGCTAACTAGCGCCTAAAGTACAAACACTTCTAAAGGATATTTCCACTTAATTTTCAGACAAACCAAGCAAGGGACCACATGTACAGACTCTATAAATACTAACCATGATGTCAGTTTTTTATTCAAATAACTTGAAAGAGATCGTCAGGTATAAATGCACCATGCTAGTGGCCAGTTCATTCATTCACATGCTGTTACATGCTAACTGGCGCCTAGAGTACAAACACAACTAAAGGATATTTCCACTTCATTTTCAGACAAACCAAGCTAGGGACCACATGTACAGACTCTATAAATACTAACCATGAGGTCCGTTTTTTATTTAAATTACTTGAAAGAGATCGTCAGGTATAAATGCACCATGCCAGTTCATTAATTCAGATGCTGTTACATGCTAACTAGCGCCTAAAGTAAACACTTCTAAAGGATATTTCCACTTAATTTTCGGGCAAACCAAGCTAGGGACCACATGTACAGACTCTATAAATACATTTTGGAAACAGGTGTTGGCTAGAATTACGCTTTACATACAGTTTTTAAAATGAAAATAGTAGAGATGTTTTACTTACCTAGTCCTAAGCCTGCTACTGGTGGTTTGAGTACTGACATTGTAGGCTATTCGCATCTGCTTGGATGAGTTTGCTTGATTATGTTTCTAAACGTAAAGACATTTAACAACTTCTTTATCAGTCAGACGGTTACACAGTTACGTGCAAGAACAACAAGTCACGTAAGAGATGAAATCGTTTAGCTTACTGCAACATGAGAAATCAAGTAGTGTGAAACTAGCGACAGTAAAGAAAATTCCAAAATGGCCGCCATTCGGAACTGAGAAATCACAACTCCATCTTCTTCGTTTGTCTTCTTCTCTCTGATCCGATCTATCATTCACTGAGCAGCGCCAGCGCCACACACCAGTGGCAGCAGGCTGCAGTGTTTGAACGTGGTTGCATTAGTTCTGCTTTTGACGTTCTCATATAAAATCGTAATAAATACATAATTGTTTTATTTGGTAAGCACAGGGTAGCCACGGGGGTGCCAGTGACACAGCTACATGGGGCCATGGGGCCATTCTAGGCTTCAGTGTAGAGCAGCCACGTTGAGGGACCATTCACTAAATGCACACATAAATACATTTATTATAGACCCCCATGGATGAAAGTCCACAAAACTTGGCATACTCCCAGAGGGTGTCAGGTTAATCATACACATGAAATTTGGTGCAGTTCATAGCATCTCATCTGAAGATAGGGGCAATTAAAGCAATATTACATTACATTTTCAATTTTTACCATGGGGGTGCAATTCACAAATGACTGGTTATAAGCTAAGTTGATCCGAGCTCTTGAGACCAACATACCATAAAAAATGTGTCATCCTCGGTGCCACGGTTCAGGTAGTTATGTAGGAAAAACTGCAATTTTTGGGCTTCGGGCGGGGCCAGCGCGGGGGGGAGTGACCCCCGGGGACGAAACAAAATTTTTCCGTAAAAGTCTACTGGGGCTACATGCCCACCAAGTTTCATGTGCCCCGGTGTTACGGTGTCCCGGGAATCGTTGACCAAAAATTCAGAACCGATGACGGAAAAAAAAAAACAAAAAAAAAAAAAACTTTGACAACAACTATATGACCGCTTCGCTAGCTATGCTAGCGGCGGTCATAATAAGTGTTTCACATTCATCACATATTGAATGTGTGAAGTGTATATGTGACCCTGTAAAGCGGAACCAGTCGTTTCGGTAAAATTTAGTAAATTAAGTTATTGTGCTCACGTGAACGGCCATAAACTAAGCTTTCCAACGATATGTATATCGAGGGTATTACACAAACTATCGCTAAGATAACCGCATCCAAAGTTGACATGGTTCTCCTGTCACGATATGCCAGAAGAGGAGAAATCACCTGTTTAAGCAGCGCGTGCACAACGGGAATGACAGCAAATGTGTTGAATCTTCGCCGGGTTTAACAGTCAAAACGTAGGTTTTTCAGTGAAATGCGTTCACGATATGAAACTGTAGACTGTATACAGCCGAATTATGCGAAAACGTGAAATTCAACATTTTAACCCGGAAGTTTGTTATTGTTGATTTTCTCAAAATAACGATGTGCGCAAAACGACTGATTTCGCTGTGAATGGTCACATATATATTTTTATTTCATATTTATACATTAACCCTTAATTTGAGATTATTGAGTTTTAAACACAGTGGATGTGTTGTCTTTTGGTGTAGGTGCAGTTTTGTGGCATAGATGTTCCCTGGGAACTGATCCCGTGGGCTAAAACACTGTCAGTATTATGTCCTTGAAAGTCAGCTACGTTCAGTTAAAAGCTGCCCTGTCCAGCAGTCCTACCGAGTGTCTCCAGAGTTTGCCTGTAGCCACTGCAGTGTCTGGAGGGCCTTCTCCCTTCACCGCAGAGCCGCTGAAGTCCCCCTTTCACACACACACGCACACACACTTATATGCATGCAGAGTGCAGCCTGAGACACTCCAATCGAAGCGGCACAGACAACTTCCAGGGCAATTTCGGAGGTGTCAGCCACAGAGCCTGTTAGCGGCAGCATAAAGGAGGGCCCCACTTTGACTGACATTATCTGGAACAGGCGAAGGTCCCCTTTGCTGCAGCCTGTCAATGAATTCTGCTGCAGCTCAGCACACACAACCGAGGCCACTGCACGCAATAACAACAAACGGTGATTAGGTTTCTTCTAAACTAGACGAAACAAAGTTCGAGAGCGTTTTACATATCTTTTAGATGTTGAGAACCATGCGAAAGAGGATTTCAGCCATGCAAAGAGACCCCCCCCCCCCCCCCCCCTTTGTTTGGAGCATTGCACAGATGGGAAAGCTAAGGGAGATGTTTATCTTTATGATGGATTGCCTGGATGGAGCTCCATTTGAAAGATACATTATCACCTGGTCCAAAGCCCATGTGAGGGTGTGATCAAATACTAACTCAAACCAGGGCAGACTGAACATGGGCTTGCAAGCTTTATGGATTTTTTTCGTCATCTACTTGTGTGACTGTACACCCATCGGCCTGCAGATGGTGCTATTGAGCGAAGGGTTGCTGGTTTAGGATACTGTCACACACACATGCACACACACACACACACACACACACACACGTACACAGGTACGCACACACACACACACACACAAATGCACACACACACACACACACACTCTTCTACACAAATCATACTGACACATGCACACATTCATTTATAAACACATGAGCTGCAAGAGAAGAGAACTGAGCGGCGGTCATATTTTGTACCGCTATGCGGTACATCTTGTTATGACCGCCGCTAACATGGGCATGTAGCCCCAGTAGACTTTTGCAAAAAAAAATTGTTAGGTCTCCGGGGCCACTTAACCCCCGCGCTGGCCTACTCCGAACCCCTCCGAACTTGAATTGCTTGACCAGTTACTGTTTATCAAAAGTAATTAGCTACTAAGGAAAGTAACTTTTAAGTTCCTTTTATGTCTTCGCTTTAAATGTATATATGAACAGTACTGAACAGTCAAACACAATAAACATATTTGTTTTAGACCTAGTGGGTCACTGACTCAACAGTTGACAGAGGATGCATGTCATTGATAACATACAGTGCCTAATGGTATGGACATTTAACCCAACGGTTATAGTGACCAAAATTATCACAGATCATTCACAGCAGTGGCAATCCTAGTCTCTACTCAACCAAAGATCCTTAAGGCGGAGCAAAATACTTTGTCATAGTCAGAGCCCATTTATGGAGAGCCGGTCCACTTGCTATTACTGTAACTCCATTGTACCTGCAGTTCCACTAGGGGCGATCATGAGCAAGTGATCAAACATTGGGGATCTATGGGGCTAGACAGCTAAATTAGTCTGTTTCACCTGATTGTCATTAAAAAATCGAAGATTGGATTTAAGTTTCTGCAAGCTCAATATGGGTTATAGTCGAAAGTTGAATGAACAATTACTTATGGCCCTTTGGTTTCTCACAGGCTTGGTCGTTGTTGCCCATAACACACTAGCATCCTGCTAATGAATGATGTCATTGACACGTTTGAAAGGCTTTTTAGAACAATTAAGGGGCTTAAAAAATCTAATACTCCACCGTGTGTATTTTCTTTGACTCCACTTTCATATACAATATTCCGATTTCTACACAAAAAAATGATATCCAGAGATAAGTGGATTTTAGGAGAAACTCCATTCACCTCCATTCATTCTCCACTTGCTCGCGATCGCCCTCTAGTTGCAGTACCATGTCGAAGTATTTAGCGAGTGGTCATTCTCCCCCTATTAGACATTCTCTGTCGTAGTTCATGTCTATGGGTGCAAAACGGGGATCACTTCCTCTGCTTAAAGAGGCGTGTCATTGCGTGTCATTAGGCTCACTCAACATGTCCAGTCGGCTGCAGACGCATGCAGTCGAATGCAAACAGAAACGTAATTTGCGTCATATGCAGTGCATGCTGGTTAGACGTGTTGTTCGACTTGAAGAAATGTTGTGATCATGTCACAAAAATGCGACCATGTCACGTCACTCAAAACTCGCGGGATGAAGACGCGTACAGTCAAACTCTGCACTCGTTCTGCCCGCATGCAACCGGCTGGATCCCACCCCATGACGTCAGTTCAAGTACGTGATAGGGCCATTTGGAACAGGTTTGGAAGGAATCTCCCCATGACAATTATGACAGGGGTCTCGTTCTGCCTCCTTACCAAAGATTCTATAGCGGAGCAAGATGGATCAGCTAACATTTTAGGATCAGCACTGTAGCCTGTAGCGGTAGACTACGTTACCCATAAGTCAATGCTTGGATGTATGCATTAAGTTTCGGTTTCACTAGTAAAGCATTCAACGTGTTATTACTTCGCCGTCCAGTCTCATCATTCTACATGGTGTCAGAACGTGGCAAAGAACGCAAATCTCCGCAATATACTGTACTTGCTAATGACAAAGAGGAACTATGCAGGATTGGCGATTTCATCTCTGGTTTCGGTTTCGTTTTCGCTCGTTTTATGCTTGCATTTTCTCTGCAGAGCTTCCCCGACAGCTTTAGCGTGTATATTTATGCATGTATAGGCTATATTTAAATATATAAATTGCAAGCGTGGTTCTTCATCTCAGACGTAAACAAAGAGCGATCGTCTCCTGCAGAAAGTTGCATAGGGTCTCTTTAAGAAGACATACATCTATGAATGTACGTAGCCTAGGCATACTAAGTAAGCCCAAATAAATCCATAAGAGAACTTTTCCCAAGTCCATAGTTGCCTGCAGATGAATGATTTGGCCGAAACTAATTTAAATTCGACGAGTTTCATCTGGAAATAATTCATAAGAATCGCTTTCTAATGTCCTCCTTTGATAGTTGCGCACAGATGAATGATTTGGCCAAAACTAATTTAAATACGACGAATTTCAGCTGAAATTATTTTTACCCACGTATGCCTAATAGAACAACGTCACAATGCATAACAATTTGCTTTTTAAATCAAACTTGCATTTTACCACTGTAAATTGCCTCCATAGACTATGACATATAAATGAAAAACAGTTATTAAAATAAATCACATTATATAATACATATTGCACATATAGAAACTATATGTTTTATGGTAAAATATTATTCTCATGCCCGACTGACAGGAAACTTATAGGGAGGAAGCCCTTGCGACATCTGCTGTGAGAAAAAAGAACCGCAGCCTGAACAAAACAAGGCCGAACGTGAGACTGGCAGTGTTGTCATGGAAGTAAGAGCAAAATAGCTCTAAACTAGATTGTACCAGTGTGTTTTTGATAATTTAAAAATACTGGGTGATAAAACAAACGTTTTAAGTGAACGTAGAGTCCTGGAATTTAATCGAGTGAAAAGATTATTTTTTTTTTAATCACTGCGGTCACAAGACTGCAGCCCGGCAGTTCTAGGTATATCTAGGTCTAACCAACATGGCGCTTCAAGTAATACGTCTCAGCGGTCAAATGACCGGCGCTTGGCGCTTCTAGTGTTGAAGACAAAGTGTAATCAATATAAAATCAAGTATTTAAATAAGTGATTATTTTTAGCTATAAGTAATTATGCAGATGCAGATACAGTGAAGTACTATACACATACATACATATACCCGAATCGTCAAGTTTATTTGTATAGCACGATTTACAGACGGCTGAGCCGCACCAAAGTGCTTTACAGTAAAGTGCAAAAATGCAGAGAGTAAGTAAAAAGAAACACACATTTAGTTAAAAAGATAAAATGAAACAAATAAAACAAAAGGAGAGATATCAAAAGGTAACCATGGGGCACTGTAAACAGGTGCTTAAAAGAAGGGGAACCCTAATTAAAAGCAAGTGCAAAGAGATGGGTTTTTAGCAGGGATTTAAAACTATGCACAGACTGGGCCGCACGGATGTGGAAGGGGAGGCAGTTCCAGAGACTGGGGGCTGCAACTGCAAAGGCTCTATCCCCCTTTGTTTTTAGCCTGGTCCTGGGCACTTCCAGTAGCAGCTGGTCAGCTGACCGTAGTGCTCTGGAGGGGATGTGGTGATGGAGGAGATCAGAAAGGTAAGTGGGGGCCAGACCATGGAGGGATTTGAATACAGTCAGTAGGAGTTTGAAGTCTATGCGGTAGCGGATGGGTAGCCAGTGGAGTGATGCAAGGACCGGGGTGATATGTTCGCGCTTTTTTGTACAGGTGAGTGCACTGCACTGACCTGCTGCTCAAACTTGAAGGCACTGTCAAAGATCACCCCCAGATTTCTGACAGAGGGCCTGATGTTAGAGGCGAGAGGGCCCAGGGCATCGGTGGAGAATGCCGGAGAGGTTTTGCCAAAGACAATTATCTCTGTCTTATTCTCATTTAAGTTGAGGAAGTTTGCACCCATCCATGCCTTGATGTCCGCCAGACAGTTAAGCAGAGAATGGAGCGCAGCCTGCCTCCTAAGATCTTGCTTCTATAGAGTTAGGAATGTGAATTTTGGACACGGTTTCATGACCCTCATGACCCCCCTTCTGACCACTTCAGGTAAATTCTTAGCATTTTTGAGCATTCCAGTCTGGAGAAAATCACATTTATATCTGGTGCGCCCCTCTTGTTTATTCTGCTACGTAGCTCTGCCTTGACAACACATTAGCCGGCCAGCTGAACCAAATCCTGCTATGTAAGCTAACGATGCAGTGACAGATTACCATTATTCCATGTTTTTTATTAAATTCCTTGAAAGTGTGCTTTGTGTGTGTTATTTTCCATATTAGAATTAATATGTAGAAGGCTTGAAAGAGCAGCAAGATTATTTTCGAACATCATCAAGCAACTGATAGCAATTTCATTGATAATCGTGCTTGATTTTATACACCCGTGGAAAGGGACCTGATGAAACCCATGAATACGTCAATAGATGCATTCGAGTTCAGATACGGCTGACGTCGGTTGGCTACATACGTCAACGTGAGCTTGAGTCTCACCGGGAGGGACGAAAGTTTTAGACGCAGATGGTCCCGAACACGATTTTGCTAATTTGACAGACGTGATTCGCGTGAGACCTCGTGGGATTTATTTATTTATTTATACAGTATTTAACTTTCATTCTTACTCATTAAAATGAGCATGATGACTGACGATATGATGTAGTTTAAATAAACCACTGTTGTCATACAGTTAACAGGCCTGCATTGTAGCACATTAATTAAATATCAAGTATTTTCTGTGTGTATATGTAACCAACAGCATAAAATAGCAGAATATCAAAACGTTTTCAGTAGGCTAGCCTACCGCTGTTCCAGAAATCACAAATAAGAAGGTATCCCTTCCATATCTGTTCATTTTAGTACATTCTAACGTAAGGAGCAAAGATTCTACAACAGAGCAAGATGGATCACTTTTGACCAGCTCAGGTGTCGTCCCAGACGCTGGCTATGTAGAATGATGTGACTGGATGCCGAAGTAATAACACGTTGAATGCTTTACTAGTGAAACCAAAACCCATCCAAGCATTGACTTATGGGTAACGTAGTCTACCGCTACACCTCCTCCTTTTAGCTAAACAAACATCTTTTCTAACCTCAACCCATCCAATTTTAAACATTCTTATGCTAACATATGTTATCACAACACATTTCTCTGGAACTCTTTTCTTTACCAATCAAGACATGTAGTAAACTAAAAGATCCACATTCTTTACATTCATTTCTCTTTTCCATTCATTATAAATCAGAGGAGTTCCCCGTGGCTCTCAGGTGTATTCTGTTTCTTCTTAGAATGCCCTTGTCAGTCTCTACCATGTATGACCTTGGCATGTTTGCAGTCCCTAGAACAGTCCCAGGAGCTTTCTCTGTGGTGATCCACACTTTCTGTTGTGAGGTGAGCTCTTGAAGTGTTCTGGACCGGTGGCGAAGATTGTAGTGTGTAGCTTGCCTACGCCTTCCTTCCTCATCCTTCCTGCGAAAAGCCTCTAAGTCAGGCCATTTTGGTGTGAGTTGACTTGGAAACTGATGTAGGGATGTGCGCAGGTTTCTTCCCATTAGTAACTGTGCAGGTCAGTATCCATGTTCTAGTGGTGTGGCTCTGTATGCTAAAAGTGCCCTGGTGCGGTCAGTGTCTTTACTCCACAGACGCTTGATCGTCTGCACTGCACGTTCAGCCTCGCCATTTGCTTGTGGGTAGCGAGGGCTGCTCGTGACGTGTGTGAAACAGTAAATGTTCTGAATGTCTCTGAAGAGAACTGTGGTCCGTTGTCTGATACAACAGTCTGGATATCCATGATGTGCAAAAGCCTCCTTCACCGCGCGAACAGTAGCCTCAGATGATGTGACCCGGAGCTCAGCCACCTCTATATATCGCGAGAAGTAGTCAGTGATGAGCAGGTAGGTCTTGTTTGCCCACTCAAACAGGTCCATTCCAACCTTTTGCCAGGGCCTGTCAGGGACTTGGGACTGTATGAGGGGCTGTACTGCGTTCTGTATCTCTGACACAGTTCACATCTGTCTACTGTCTCCCAAATTTGTGCAGAGACACCTGGCCACCATACAGATGCTTGAGCTCTGGCACGGCATTTGGAGATCCCTTGGTGACCTTCATGGAGTTTGTGCATTATTTCCCCTCTGAGTGTCTGAGGGATGACTATTCTCTCACCTTTCATCAGAAGGTCTCCAGCAAGATACAGCTCTGCTCTGACTTGCCAATAGGGTGCAATCGCTGAACTCAATTTGTGTCTCTGTGGCCATGATGTTTGACAGTAGTGTGCCACCGTTTTGCATGTCTCATCAGTTTCTGTACTTTCTTAATTTCTGCCAGTCTTGTGTCCGTAGCAGGAAGTGAAGACACAACAGCATCTACAAACACCTGGACTTCTTTTTCAAGCTGTAGGTCATCAGCAGATGGAGTGTCACTCAGTGGAGCTCTGGACAATGTATCGGCAGTGATGAGATTTTTGCCTGGCACATGAACAATGTCATAATCATACCTGCGGAGTCTCAGTCGAAATCTTAAAATTCTAGGAGGGAGGTCATCTAAACCTCTAGTGCTCAAAAGAGGGACCAAGGGCTTATGGTCAGTCTGAGGGGTAAAGTGCATCCCTTGCAGATAAGATGTTAGTCTCTCACAGGCCCACGTTACCGCCAGCGCCTCCTTTTCAATTTGCGCATAGCGCTTTTCTGTGTCTTCAGTCCTCTTGAAATGTATGTGACAGGCTGCCAGGAATGATCCGCTTGCTTCTGTGTGAGGACTGCACCTATTCCGAATGGTGATGCATCCACGGCCACTTTTGTCCCTGCTGTATTTGAGTACTGAGCAAGCGCTTTTGGTGAGATCAGTCCCCTTTTTAGCTTTTCAAAAGAAGTTTGCTGCGGTTCATCCCAGACCCACTCATTTTTCTCTCTCAGTAGGTCTTTTAGTGGCACAGTGATGGTTGCCATCTGGGGTACAAACTTTGACAAGTAGTTTGCCATGCCCATAAGGCGCCTCACGTCCTCCACGCATGTAGGCTCAGGCATCTGTAGGATAGCTTTCACTTTGTTTGGATCTGGCTCAATTCCTTTTGAAGACACCCTGTGCCCGATGAACGTGATGTGCTCTTGTGTGAACTCGCACTTCTCATTAAGTGTAAGTCCCTCTTCCTGCATCTTCTGTAGCACGCGATGCAGTCTTTGGTCATGTTCTTGTCTGTTTCTCCCATACACTAACACATCATCCGCATGGCATAATACTCCCTCAAAACTCTCAAACAATTGCGACATCCTTCTTTGAAAATGCTCCGGAGCGGAAGCAATTCCAAATGGGAGTCTGTTGAAGAAATATCTCCCGAACGGAGTGATGAAGGTTGTTAGGTGTCGTGATTCTGGAGTTAAAGGGATTTGCCAAAAGCCTGATCGCGCATCTAACTTTGTGAAAACTTTGGCATCTGACATCATTGCCAGTGTCTGGTCGACAGCAGGCAAAATGTGACGCTCTCTCTTCACTGCTGCGTTCAGTGGTGTGAGATCGACACAGATTCTCACTTTGTCTTTCATTGGTTTTGGCACCACTACCATCCCGGAACACCAGGCTGTCGGCTCAGTCACCTTTGATATGACTCCGATGCTTTCCATCCTCTCTAGCTCTTCACGGACCTTGTCTCTGAGAGGTAGAGGCACTCTTCTAGGTGTTGACAGTGCATAGGGTATAGCCCCTTGTTCCAGCTCAATGTGGTATGGCTCTTTTAGCTTGCCTAGCCCTTGAAACACTGATGGGTAAAGTGTCTTAAAGTCTGTATCTGTCTGCGTCACCTCATGGACGCTGTGCACTAGCCCCATAGCCTGTATAGCTGGCAGACCCAAAAGAGGATGCGTCAGCCCTGCCACAACATACACATGTTCATCTATGCATCGGCCATTTGCACACATTTTGCTCTGGAAGTAGCCTTTTACGTTCAGCAAATTCTGTCCGGGACCAATCAGTCTTTTCAGAGGCTTGTCTAGCTTACCATCTCACTCTGGGTTGAAAACGCTCTATGGTATTGAAGTCACATCCGCGCCTGTATCCAGCTTGAAACTGACGGTGTCTACGTTTAGAGTGACGCTTTCAATCCATGCCTTGGAGGCTTGTGTAGACACTTCACCTAAAAAGGCATAGTCCTGAGAATCACTGTCTGAAAGCACTTCCGTGACTGTGTGTAGGCCTACTGCTTGACCGTTGCGACAGGCCACTGCAAAATGTCCTTTCTTGTGGCACTTACGACATTCCACATCTTTAGCTGGGCAATCTTTCCATTCTTTTTCACTTTGCCGTTTTAACTGCATCGTATTTCTTTTTATCAGCTGGTCTCATCGGCAAAACACTAAAAATGTCGTCAGCGGCATCCCCCATTGCATACAGGAGTGCATTTACCTGATACTCTTCATCTTGATCTTTTAAAGAGTCACTTCACCCCATAACTCCACCCACTTCACATGTCTGAAAACGGCTTTGAAAATGGGCGAGACGTTCTGAAATTTGGAGAGAGAGTGCAGCACTGCTGCAACCAATCAACCATGGTGATTTCGTGTCAATCTGGGAATGAGTGCTGCAGACATGGCTTATCACAGGTAGGCTAATCAGGGCAGCAGGTGTTGGGGCGTTTCAGTCCTAATTTGTAACGACCCGGTGACGTAGTGTCGGACTAGAAGTGCAGGACAACGTCAGCATTCCAATAGTATTTTGGACCAACATGCCATGGCATGTTTTCAAACGGTAGTATGCGCGAGAGAGCAATATCTCCAATACAAAATCAGACGAAATGTTACTTTTGTCGAGAAACACGATTTTTGTCAATATTAACCCTGGTAATAGTACAGTTCACCACTTATAAGTATTTTCAATCAATCAACAGCCCAAAAAACCTATTTTAGGGTGCAGTGACCCTTTAATCCGGATGCAACATGGAACCTATCGAATCTTTTGATCCATCTCGGCCAGTCGGACGGACTTGAAAAGTCGAACGGTTCGGGCTGTGTTATTTGCACTGAAATTGCCATAACGTCTTTTTTTTCTCTCTCTCTCTCTCTTGTTCTTTCTCTTTTCGTTGAAGACTTTTTGTCACTCCTTGCGTGTGTGCAGATTCCCTCTCACCGGCTCGCGCAGCTTCACTGGCTCTCTCTCCCGGCCTTCATGAGCATGCAATTTTCACCATTGTTCTGTAGCCTAATCACTTTATCGTTGTGTCCACATACGACTTAACCATTTGCAGGCTAGAATGAGCGACTTTGTTAAATTGTGTGGCTTTTTACATTTAGCAGGCAAATCTGAAAAACGCACAATAGAAAGCATAGGTTCAGCATTCGGTGTCTTAGCTCTGGTGCGGCACATTCCGAGGTTCATGTGGAAGCGAATGCACTCTCTTTAAAAACATATCCATTACGTGTACCTGTCAATACAGAACAACAAACAAACAAACTTAATGTTAACAAAGTTGTTAACATTACGCCCTGAAGTAAAGTAAACTAGCCTATTGTTGTTTGTGCTGCAAAGAAAACTTTAATTTATATAATTGCAATATACTTATTATGGCCAAAAAAAATTTATGAAATGAACAAGGCCTGGACCATAGACCTCTGAAGTTCGCCTACAAAAAAGCCACCATCTTTGCCCAAATAAGGAGATCCGGTATCTTGAGATTTTTTCTATGGGAAAATAACATGGGGATTTTCAATAGTCGCACCTGTTAAACTCTCGCGGGGATGATGACATTTGAAATGCAGACGTTTTTCACTACACAGTTTTGTTCACTGCCTTCTAGTGGATACTGTGATCTTCGGCAGGTGAAGACAGCACACTTTGATCTTTGCTACCCCAAAGCTAACTTACAATGCAACTTGCCAATTAACTCCCGGATCTCCTTATATGGGCAAAGATGGCAGCTTTGGATCCTCTTTGTAGGCGAACTTCAGAGGTCTATTATGCGGCACCCCTGAGCATGCGTCACGGCATCCATTTTCAAAACCCCTGATGCTCTATGTGTTGATAGACAGCAATTTCATACAAGTAATTGTATGCTTTTTTTTTATTTATTATGACCGCTGCTAGCATAGCTAGCGAAGCGGTCATATAGTTGTTGTAAAAGTTTTTTGTTTTTTTTTCGTCACCGATTATGAATTTTCCGTCAACGATTCCCGGGACACCGTAACACCGGGGCACATGAAACTTGGTGGGCATGTAGCCCCAGTAGACTTCTGCGGAAAAATTCCGTTTCGTCCCCGGGTGTCACTCCCCCCCCCCCGCGCTGCCCCTGCCCGAAGCCCAAAGCCCTGCATAACTACCTGAACCGTGGCACCGAGGCTGACACAATGTTTATGGTATGTTGGTCTCAAGAGCTCACATCAACTTAGCTTATAACCAGTCATTTGTGATTTGCACCCCCATGGTAAAAATTGAAAATGCAATATAATATTGCTTTAATTGCCCCTATCTTCAGATGAGATGTTATGAACTGCACCAAATGTCATGTGTATGATTAACCTGACACCCTCTGGGAGTATGCCAAGTTTTGTGGAGTTTCATCCATGGGGGGCTATAAAATAAATGGATTTATGTGTACATTCAGGACTGTATACCCATCGGCCTGTAGATGGTGGTATTAACCCCCTGGGGATTTGAAAAACTGTTCCCAAACACACATCTCAATCTCTGCTAGTTTTTGTCCTAGAAACATAAACAAGTGACACCATTAGAAACCTTTAATCAACTAGTTTCCATTAATGTTTTAAAAGAGAATGGTTGCTCTGGGTGCAACAAACATACAGATGGTACGGGTTGAGAATGCTCCTTTCTTTCCCGCACATCGGGACTCCCGAAGCATCGGGACTTTAATTAAAACTGCAACCGCAAGGGGGCAACATAAGACCGCCTTAATAAAATGAAGGTTCGGCTCATACCGGAAAACACGGAAAAACCCGAAGACACCGCGCTGGTGACAAGCGGAGAAAAGAGACATCACGCTCGGCATGTCAGATTGCAGTTTCAGAGTTTTCGAATGTTTTACAGCGTACCTCACAGCTGGCTCTCTCACTCGACGTAGCCTATAACTGAGTCAGTCCAGCAGAGATGCCAGAGCAACGTTTTGGTCAATGGAGAGGGAGAGAAATGCTCCGCATATCCGTCTCATTTAATCCGTCTCATTTAATCATTAAAATGAAGGTGATGACTGGCGAAATTATAATCAAACGACGTTTCAATAAACCATTGTTGAAATTAATGAAAATGGTTTTAGAAGCCTTCAATTCAACCTGAAAGACTCGATATAGGCAACCTTAGATTAATTCATTAATTCATTACGGTTACAAGACCGCATTTCCGTGAATAGGCTATTATTGTCAAGGCGAAGACGAAAGAGATGGACAAGATGGACATTTAGGCTACATTTATGCTAGGAATACTTAGAAATGAGTAGGCCTATAGGCTATTTTAAAACGGAGGCATGTTCATTTTAACCGGCGACGCTGGGTAGCTTACCCAGCACTTTATCACAGATTTTGTCCCCACCACTTTTGACAACTGAAAATAAAATGTATTTAACAGAAATATCTTTAATAGGCCTACATGCCTATCATGTCACTTTACTTATAACCGTAGGCTACATGCATGGAGAAGATCGCGCATTTTGTAACATTGTAACAATGGATGGTCAGATATGCGATAGGGCAGTGAGGGTGATTCATTGTAACCATCGACTAGTAGGCCTAGCTCCGCAAAAGAAGTTTCTAGCAACTTAGAATATATGGATCTCGTTATGCATGTTCATGTTGATTCAGAGATAGACATAGACTACCGTGGGCTACTGTCGTCAATATAACAGCATTTTATCATGTGGTGAATTAATGACTAACGTCAGTTTAACATGTCAGAACTTTTGATCGGCGTTTCAAGTGCATGCCGCGAATAAATGAACTCGACTGACTGAATCCTTTATATTTCTTGGCTAAGTGCGAAGAGATTGACACTCGAACTGTGGCGTAACTGGTTGAGGCATCTTAAAGGGATAGTTCGGGTTTTAAGACACGAAGTTATATGGGTTCCCTGTCAGCAACGTTGTGCATCAGCACTGACTTACCCCGCAACAGCGTCCTGTGAGCCGAGATCCAGCCGGTTTTTGATGCTGAAGAAAGTAGTCCGGCAAGTTTCTGGGGTCACGAAAGTAAATTGTTTTTCTTCTCAAAACCATATGCGTTCAAAAGAGTGATATATTTGCACCACAAAAACGTTGTCCAGGAAAAATTCAAACCTCGTTATCACGTACTTATTTTTCGCGATTCCTATCACTGTGCGCTACTGACAGCTGGACAACGTTTTTGTGGTGCAAATATATCACTCTTTTGAACGCATATGGTTTTGAGAAGAAAAACACTTTACTTTCGTGACCCCAGAAACTTGCCGGACTACTTTCTTCAGCATCAAAAACGATCAAAAACCGGCTGGATCTCGGCTCACAGGACGCTGTCGGGGGGTAAGTCAGTGCTGATGCACAACGTTGCTGACAGGGAACCCATATAACTTCGTGTCTTAAAACCCGAACTATCCCTTTAATCATACGTCAGCGACCGGGGTTCAAAACTTACTCTACGCACCTCCGGAACCCATTAAGACAAGAGGCATTATTTTATTAAAAAGTTTTGCGATTTTTTTATGATTGCGATGTCTGCTGAAAAGAAAAGTTAATATGTGAATTCGTGGTTCAGCGCACACACACACACACACACACACACACACACACACACACACATTTTTACATTTACATAATAGGGCTCGGGCACACGCCTTGCATTCTAGGAATATCGCCGCCATTTGGTAGCGCACTGAACGTAATATCCATTCATTCAGATGCACAAGACAAGAAGCAGAAATATAGTAGCGATTTATTCTTTTCCTCTTGCGATCGTGGGTTGCACTGTTACACCCCACTACACAGCAACATACTACCAAGAAGGCAAAAACTAAGTAACAGGAACACACTAAAAGGCGGGCGTAAATCCATAGTAATCCATAGTAAACTAAGGAGTGAAGCTGCCAATGTGGCTGTGCCCGCGAAGTTTTGATGTCATGATCCCGAGCCCTAGTGTCAGGAAGTGTCTGTCGAGAGCAGAGGCGATTGCTCATTGAGTGCAGGGGAGGCTCAGCCTCCTCTAAAATATCACGGAAAATTGCATGAAATAATGCCTATTATGAGCTACATTAGCAAGCCTAATATTCCAACTAGAACATGCTAAAAACGTGTTCAACTTCATGGCTATATCGTTATAGTTTCGTTTTGCAACAAGGTTTTGCCTGTCATCTATCGTGATTTCGCACGTCTAATGCATTGCTGTGACGACACGATCCATTAAAATCCCCATAGAGGCTCGGCCTCACTGGACTTCGATGGCACTACGGAGTGGGCTGGTCTCAGTGCAGGAAAAGCTAGATGAATATTGGATAAACACCGCAAAATCGTCAGGCTACTGTTTGGTCTATTCTGTTTAGGATATATTTCCCCCTCAAATAACAATATAGCAGCAATAATAATAATTTAATAGTTGACCATTTTTATCAGAGCTTCCCCTATTCCAATGAGCAGCAACCGCCACTGGTCGAGAGAGAGGGGGGAGGGAGGCAATCGTCCTCAATGCCGCATATAGGTAGGCTATAATGTCTAGTGAACTGGTTAGACAAGTGTGGGGGAGGGGGAATGATCGCACAAGACAATTGCTCTTCATGAAATGGGTAGTCTCACAGACGTTTGTCGATGTTTAAACGTAGCCTACTACATCACTTGCGAAATCGGACGTGGCACATAGAATTATTAGGCTACTGGATTTAATATAGCATAGACTTTGTTCATCCTATATTAGCCTATATTAAAATGTAATGTGCTGCGGGGAATCATTGGGGAAGTCAGTTTAAGTTGTCCTGTAACAATTTGCCTCTTATTATAATCAAGAGTATGCAGCCACTACGCACATAATAGTCTAGGTTACGGGCGGATGCGAGCAACCCCATGCAAAAGAAGGCCTTAAGTTAACGGACTGAAGGCCTGTTTACATGTCAAACATGCATTAAATCTAAGAAACGAAAAACACAAATATCATGTATTGTGTCGTAAACAGTTAATGACTTCGTGGCCACTATGCGCAACTGCATCGCGCAGTGAGCTGAAGGATAGGAGGACCGACACTTATTAACACAAAGCTTTGTAAAGCACTAACAACCACCCCTCAAAGTTCATTGTCCATAAGTATAAAAATCCGACAATCCAAAACGATAACGAGATCTCCCAGAAACGAAAAACAAGTTTGTTGAGTAGCCTAGTCCTTCCAACAATCTCAGCTTTTGCGTTTGTTAGATAAAAGGCATTCTGTCCTGCTGTATTCCAATGAGAAAAAATCATCCACAAGGTAGGCTAAGGGTCACGGTAATGCAGCATGCAGGAATCTATAAATACGCACAAAACGAATGAATGGGTTATATCGGCCAAAACGAATGAATGGGTTGGGAGAGTCGTCTGGCTGTGTCAGCAGACTGCAGTCGGTCTCGAGGGGTTAAATAGTGCACGTACTTGAATTTTAATCTGAAGAAGACCACACGAAAATAAAATCAAATCAAAAAAGAAGGATTTCAAGTGTGCGAACCTTTTTCCATTTTTTTATGATTTAGCCTACTCTTGTTCTGCACCTTGACCGGGGATGTGCACAAACTTTTTTACTACACTTGAATTTTAAACCAACTCTTCTCTAGCCTATATCCTATAGCCATACTTTAATAATCAGATGTTATGCTCATTTTTGTAGGCTACACCTCACCGGCAAGCACGCACGCAAATGCTGCTTTTGCACATCTACAATATTGGCCAGGCTATATAGAATAGGCTTTTAGGACTGTATTTTGCCTTCGTGCAACTTTAGTTGTGCTCAATCTAAATTATTGTCAGTAAGGATAGGTCATATTACCAAATGGCGAACCTCGAAAATTATTTAGGATATAGAGCCGTGTCCATTACGCATGCAGTTATTTTTTAGGCTATTGTTTTATTTGAGTGTTTTTGTCTACCATGGCAAACATAGTTGAAACGTTCGCTCTAAACTTATGTATTTCCAATCGGCTTTCACAAAACCGATGAGGTCCAGATCTCAGTGGCCTCATAGCTGCCTACAGCCATGCATAGTAAGCCTAATGATAGCCTAATAGTTATGACATTAATAGCCTATTAAAGGTAGGGTTGGAGATCCTGGAAAACGATTCCAGCAAAGCTGCATTTTGAAAATACACAGGTCAAAAGTACCAGCCCCTTTCTTCAGACTTCCCCCCGAAGCCACGCCTCCAGAGTACAGGAACGCGCAATGCTTGTTCACGAGCAGGAAAGTGCACGAGCTCTGTTCTGGTTCACGAGCACGAAGGTGCACGAGCGCTGTTCTGACCTGTCCATGGTTCTGAAAGCAAGCATCGATTGGCTTTGGCTAACTTTTGCTAACTTTTTCTCATGGCGAATTCACAGGTAAGAAAATACCTTTCAACATCATAATGAACCTAACTAACGACTATGATTATCATTTCAAGTTATATTTATGAGTATATTAGATTAGAAGTTTGGCTATTCACTTAGTTATTTTGATACGTGTCATAGGCTATAACCTAAAAACTAGCTCTGGCTAATAATCATTAGCAAGACTAGCCACCCGCTAGCAGCTACCCAAAGTTAGCTAGTTAGTTTACTTTTGACGCTGTAATGTGCATTTCATGCATATGCATGCATTTCGTACATATGTGTTTCGACGTAACAGTCCTATTTCATACATAGCAGGCTAACGTTACATTCCGTAATGATTTATGTAGTAACACCACTGCTTGCCAGCGAACTTTACACGAATGTTTGCCCGTGTTGACGATTTATTCAAGTTTACAGTCTGTAACTTACCAACGAAAGTGTGATTCGTTTGAGTTTTAGCTGTGTGTATTATATCATTTATTTAGAGCTCCCATGATGAGAGCCTCGCTGGCTCTGATTGTGATTACACGCCGCCGGAGCCATCCACATCCAGAGGGCAACGTCAGCGACAGGTGAGAGGAGCACGGGGGGGCTGAGGAGGAGGCAGAGGCAAGGCACGCGGAGATCTGACAGTCTAGAGTCTAGAGTTGAAGAGTTGAAGAGCTACAAGCCCAAAGGATGGCAAGAGAGGAGGTGTTTATCACATTTATCAAAAATAATATTTGCCTCTGATAAAAGTACAAACCATTTTCTTTATCTTGAAGAGTGATTAGTGTGTGCTCACCTGCCATGCACTGTATAATATTTTAAAGACAGAGCTGATCTTTATTAATCTATTGTATTTATCTGTTGCTTCACAGGCCAGGATTGAAACACTAAGTCTAGAACAGAGCCTTCAGCTGCTACGGCTCAGCCTGAGACGTGACCCCAGTCAGATGTTTGATCTGCTAGACCAAACATTTGGTACCCCTCCACCAGGCCTCCCAGTTCCAGGCCAACCCACCTGGTGTGTCTGCTCAAACTGCTGGGAAATGCCCACTGATCTAGAGAGAAAATGCTGTGGACAACATCCAGATTCATGCATCTCAATGCTGCCACACCTATTTATTTTGTCGGAGGGGGTTCTTCGCCTTGCTAGAAGAATCTGGAACGATGTCCGGGCAGAGGCAGATGCTCCAGAAGCAGGCGAGAGCAACCGTCAGTTCTGTTACGCAGCATACAGACAGTATGTTGTGTGGCAGTATGGCGCACTTGGTCATGGTCGGCGTGTCGTCATACCCAGTTGCTGCGTTTGGAGGATTCAGCAGTGTTTTCCAGATCCACTTGGGCAATATAAAGGGTTTGTCCCGAGTAGAGTTTAGTAAATCTGGTAGCTATGTACATAGTTAGCTTTATTTATTTCATTTATGCACATCTCAGTTTTGTTCTGCACCCTGTTTGACTTTGTTTGGTCATCGTTCTTAAATCATCAATGCATAGGCAATAAATCTCTGTTTATTTCAAAGAACTATCTGATTGTGTTCTTCTGAACATACATTTTACCTTGCCATCCCTGCTCATTCATTAGAAATGATCAAAAAAGCCAAACAACCAAAATTGTGTTAACAACTGTTTATTGAGATATTATGGGGGAAACAAACAAACAAAAACAACCATATAATACTAATAAAAAAATACAAAATCTTAAATACAACTATGTACAATTTCAGGGAAACTGTTTCCTCATAGCTGATGCATCTGGTCAGTGCTGGCTGGTAGGTCAGGCACATGCTGCAACACTGTGGGGCCTAGTCTGTGGGTGGAGAGGCCTGTGCTGTATAAAAAATACCAGTCACAACCACATATCTGAGAGTAATAACATTTGCAACTTTTAGAATACCAAAGGGGCATTATTATAGAGGAAGTCTTGTGAATATTTGCAGGTGTACCTGAAACGCAGATACTTGACGATGTTCTTCAGCCAGCCTGCCTCAAGAACAATTTCCCACAATCTCTGGTGTGCCAAACTGCCCTGTTGTATCCAGTCTTTGTCTCTGCTGTCCTCCAAAGGGCCGTGGTGGCAGGCACCAAGGGCCCACTCATGTTCTCCTGTGACGTGGTGCAGGAGTCCCATCCACAGGTCCTGAGGAGAAATAGTTACAAAATGACTTTAAATAAGGGATCTCACAAACACAGAGTGTGCACAATGACAAGTCTGACAAGGGGTCCAAGCTGTTGGCCAAAGTAGAGATTGTTCAAGACATAAAATGACAGTTGGTTATTAGTATGACTGTGTAACCCATGTTACAGTTCATATTACTACTCCATTCAGAAACACACAAATTACATCATCTGTGATAGGTTACTTACCATGAACTCTTCATAACAGCTTGCAGCTTTGCAACAATGCCAGAAATGGTTGCAGACATCTTTGCTCCATGTCAGTAAGTCACAGCATCCCTTTTGCTGCCCTGCCTGGACATTGAACAACAAAGGTTTTAAAAGGATGTCAACAAAAGTTCACATCAAAAGGTTGATGTAGGTAACGTACAAAGCATACAATTGGAAAGGAGATCCAGAACATACCGCTACAAGTCTTTTGCTCAAGTTCTTTGATCCATGCCAGATGTCTAAAGAATGGTGTATGACACTGTCTTTGAACGGTCCTTTAGCTAAAGTTGAAAAAAGAAATCATGGTAAATAAACCAATGAACAATCATAGCAATATGGTGATGCATGTAGTGTAGCAGAAATGTATTAGAGCTGTGAAATCCTACAACCTAGGCATGGATAAGGAAAACCTTACTATACCCTATACAGGTGAAAAGTTGTAAACTGTGTAAACATTGTAGTCAAAAAGCTTGATCTGGTGCGTACAGCTGGCATTGCCTGATAGTATATACTTTTCATTTCTCAAGGCTAGCTTTAGCCCTGGTCGAACAAATTTGACAATAGAAATAAACAGCAATCAAACCTATATCAGTATCACTGCAACATTCTTAGACAGCAAGCATTTGAAACCCAAGCAAACTAATGTTAGCACGTATAATGTTAGATAAATACGAGCTATAGAACAACTGCAAAAGGCAAAACTTGTGTTCAACAAGCCCACTTGGCCAGAGCTGTAGTAAGACTAGGGAAGCGGTACTCTAAGTAAAAGATAAACTGACCAACATATTTCAAATCGTTAGCCTACATTGACCATCCAGCTTGTTGTCAACATAAAGTTCGGATACTCACGTGTCAGAGGGGGTTTCTGTCAGAATTGTGGATACGGGGGAGGAGGGGGTCTCTTGAAACCTTGTTTCACGGGTGTAGATGTTGTGCCCTTCACGTAACTAACAAAACAATAAATAAGAGTCATCAAGTTAGTAAATAGTTTAGAAGCATGAAATAAATGCCATGGGGAAAAATCTTCACGGATATACAAATAACTTTGATTAGCGATTGAAAGCAGTAACGTTGACATACTTCGGTGTTAGCTAACTTAGCCAAACATGCCGGGGCATTGCAGCTCGTCTACATCGTTTTATCCTCTCACTGGCTGAATACTTGTTAGAAACGACAACATACTGTCCTAAAGCATTAACAAGTGCTCTCAAACATTATAAAGACATAATGTAATCTTACCTATCCAGTAGAAATAGGGCCACCATGGCATCCGTTTGCAGCTCTTGCTGTTCCTTTAGCTGACGCCATCGAACAAATGCAGCAGCACCGATGGCCACTCGGGTCTTGGCTGTCTTCGTCTGCCCTTTTTTTTGGCAGAAGCCTTCTCAAAACACAGTCTTTCTTTTTCGGCCCGTTGTTGGCACCTTTTCTGCCATAATGTTCAAATCGTCGTTGCCGTATCTTGTATGCTAACTATACGTTTAGGAATGCTACGTGCTAACCAAGCTGGCTCTAGCTTCCTGGCAAGCTTCAGGGCGAGCACACGCAATCAGCACGTTCACGAAGAAGGGTAAGCGCAGAGGGAGAGGGAGGGGGAGGGAGGGGGAGGGAGGAGCAGAGTGCAGTTTGATAGACGTAATCAGAATCCAATCATTGTCAACGGTCCGCTCAGTATGATTGGATAGTGTTTTTCCTAGATTTCTCGTTCTAGACGCCACTAATTTTTTTCATTTTTGTGTCAAAACTTTTAATTAATTGGTTGCAATGGGGGTGTGAAGAGTATTTCAAGCAATATATTAAAAAATGCTCCAGAGAGTATGCTCCAAACAACTCCTACCCCACCTTTAATGACCTCATGTCGGAATGGCACGTTGTTTGAAAAAAAAAGTTAAGTAGGCCTAGGCCTACCGCCGAGTGGGGATATGTCGGAATGAACAGCGGATACCAGCTGGGTTGTAAAACATTACTGTATTCGTTGATCTTATCGATGCAGTCCTTGCGGCCACTTCTCCCCATCGTAGGAAACGTTCTGTTTAGTGTTGACAACACAAAGGCCTACACGTTGTGTGGCAGTGCTTGCTTGCCCTTCGATCCATCCCAGTTGGTGGTTTTGCACCTGTCCCTGAGTTATAGTCTATATGAGTAAGCGCTTATGCTCTAACCGCATAATAAAAGAAGCACCTGCAGCAGTGCTTATGGCAAGGCTATTAACACCTGTCACTGAGCTATGGACAAGCAGTTATGCTCGAAAATTATCATAATAACAGACACACCTAATTGTATGGCTCTATGTTTAAACACATCAAATTAGCAAGCATTTCCGCAGCAACGTTTGCTTTCTTTTTCTGTCGGTCCGCGGTTGCTTGGTCAATTGCGCAGCAAATTATCAGATCACCGGACCTAATTTCACTCCATGTCTCGCGGACCAGCAGCAGTCTCCACGTTTCGCGGCCCATAGTTTGAGAAACGCTGCATTAAAGTGTCATTAGGTTGTAGGCTCTATGTTTAGTGATTTCTTTGTGTGTTTTTCATTGTAGTGTGTGTGTATTGAGTAGTTCCTTAAAATACGGAACAAAGAGCGTCCCGTATATCAATATGGAAGAAGACTAACTATTACTTAGGCCTATATATTTCTTATAACGAAACGCGAAGAAAAAATACAAGGACTGACCATCTCGTTTCTCCGCGTTTCCCCCAATACCATGGCGACAAAGAGAAATAAATATGATTTGACATTTAAGCTGATTGCTGACAAATTTGCCACACAATTCGGGAGAAGCAGCAGACAGGAGCGCCACCACAAGCAAGCACTTCTAGCCCAAATTAACATGGCAACGTTGCCTATGACTAAAGTGTCTAAGTAGGCTAGTCCTACTAATATTACATTTGATTGGTAGCATGTTTGTAGCGCGCCAGTTTACCCATCCCCTACATCAAAACAGCTTAGAATCAATCAAAGAATCAGCTGTGTCGGCGTTAGGCTGTAGGCAATTTTCTATAACCATTTTCATTCATTTCAACAATGGTTCATTGAAACGACTGGCGAAATTATTCAAACGACATCACGTTCATTGTAATGATTAAATGAGATTAAGGAGTCGACTACTGACGGATATGCGGTCTTCATCATTTTGAAATGCGGGATGAAACTTTCTGCCACCTGGTGGTTGTTTGGGTACATTGCCTTAGCCTCGAGAAAAATCGGCTTGATGGCCTGCGGGATCTCTTCGGGAGTCCCGCGGGAGAAGGTGCATTCTCAACCCGTACCCACTGTACAAACATGCAGGAACACACACACACACACACAAATACACACACAGACAGACACCACACACACGCACCAGCACATACACACATAGGGGCCTACATAAAAAATTACACAAACACATGCACAAACACGCCCACACGCATGCACATATACACACACTCAGACAGAGAAGCACTCATACACAAAAGCAAGCGCACACATGCACACACTCATTTACATACATAAAAGTTGCAGAAGGGGATGGAGTAGGCAATAGAAACAAAAGCGTGACTGATATTTGAGCAGAGAATGTGCAGAACTGAGCGGCGGTCATATTGTGTAATGCTTTGCGGTACATCTAGTTTATTTCGTTTTACGGATAAAGAAAAATGAACATGAATGCAAACTAATGGAATTAATGAACGACTGTCTGGAATAGCAGTTCTACATCCTGAAGCTTCATTCAATATTCAAGAAGTTAGCTATCTGCCTAAGCCTTGTTAGGACACAATTGCCAGGGCAGAATAGTAAACATTGAATTCATTTAGGCTAAGGGTGGTATACTGTAGGTGTATTATTACCAGACAGTTACTATTTCGAATTACAAAATCATTAATTGAGATTTCATTAAAAGTGAGAGGTTGAACTTTTAAAAAGGTGTTTAAAAGTGTTTAAAAACAATTGTTGTACTTTCATTTTATTAGGTCATACTGAACTGGATTCTAAGAGTTAAAAACAACAAAGGATACAATAAATGTTTTGTCATGTTTGCATAGTATTTCGTTTAGGATAAGCTAATCAAAGCAGCTAGAAGTAATTGTAGTCACTTGACATTTCTGAGGATTTACATATTTCCACCAGGGCAGTGGTATAGAAATTCTTCAGTGGAGGCACCACACTAGTTAATCACGCTATCAACATCTTCTTACCTTTTCTTCTGTTATTACTATTCTTTAACTTTATGGTAGACAGTGAGTCCAGCAAATTGAGAACCTAGGATCCTGTTTATGTTTATGAATGTGACTCCAGTATGTTGAGACATAAGGGTGGAAAAAGGGGTTACATTTATATAATGCAAATGATTATGTTGTGTGTTGTGTTTGAGGGGGTGGTGTGTATGTGTGTGTGTAAGTGTGTGTGTATGTGTGTGTGTGTTTGTGTGAAAGTCTTCATTGCTGGTGCGGTTGTGGGTCAACTCAGCAACATGCCCTTTATGGACAAGAGGCAGATATAACGGACTGACGTTTCTGTTTGAAAGAGTTAACACATTGCAACTTATTCAACAGCGAGTGAACTGCGGATGTTCCTGCAAAACAGAATAGCTATACTCCTAACATTACTCATATTTGTTCTAGAAATATGCCTAGTTCCTTAGGCTCCCTCCTTCCTTCAGTGGTTATGTGTTTCATGCTGGCTACACGAACAACTCATACTTAATTCAACATAAGGTCTACAGACCTTAGAGGTGTACATTTCATTTTCATACATCAAAGCATTCGCCCATGGCAGCCAATCAAATTTGATGGCGAAGCCTCCAAACAGGAAGTGAGGTCAAATCTCGGCCATATTTGGCGGGATGATTTTGGACACCATCCAAAGTAGTCTCGGTAAATTTGGTGTAATTTGGCCACTAGGGGGCGCAGCAATTACCAAAAATGCATTTTGGCTCATATCTCTTTACGTGTTTGGGATGACATCTACATTTTTACATTGTAGGTGCTCTGGGACATACCACTGGTGAACCTAGGCAACCCGTCACGTCAGTGTAAGAATTTGGCAATCGTGGGCAACGCCGCCAAACTTGAAGCAGCTTCGCGTCTTGGCCAAACTTTGGCACTTTGACCTGAGGGCGAGCGGTTGCATCTCCTGCCGGGGCGCTGTTGCGGCGCGTCGGAGCAAGCACACTTCGCACTTTCCCACCGGGCAAACGCATTCTAGTTACTTCTCGCGCCTATACCTGCTCAGCATAGCCTATTGCTCTCTTTCCCTCCCTCCGAGGTAGCCTACAAGATGCTTCTCCCTAAATGAATGAAAATTGTTTTAGAAAGTAGCCGCGGTAGCCTGCAAAATGCGGCATAAAATCCTGGCTACTTTGTTATTGAAACCAGGTTAGGCTTTGTCTTTGTTCCAGGTCTGTGATCATTCTCGGCTGCACGAACATAGGCTACCTATTAAATGAATAGAAGTGAATTTGGGGAGTGAATTAGAACTAGCCATTTTAGATCTTAGATTATCTGCCCAAACCCGAACTGCATTATCTGTATTACGGATCTCGTGATCCAACAACACCGGTGTTGGGCCAAAATGGTTCATCCCTCCCCTCGGTTCCGTCGGGTCAGGCTTCTAATCACAGAACGCATGCCTCCGTTTTAAAATAGCCTATGAATAACATCTCTAAGTAGCATACAAAAAAAAAATAATATTAAAAAAAAAATACTATGAAAAAGTTGAAAGTCAAGTTTGCTTAAGGTTTGTTCAAGAACCCTTCCAGAGTTTTTACCTAAAACAACACAAATAAATGAACAGATAACTCAAACGTGCTTAATGAAACAACCACAGACTATCAACACGGTCTGACACGAATGACACATGGCTTAATGCAAACTGAATTTATCCTATGTGTAAGTAACAGCGTCCCAGTCTGAGGACTCGTAGCCGCGTTTTAAGTAGTTCACACCAGCACGGCGCTTCTAGTAGGACGTCAAAGCGGTCTAATGACCGGGGCGCGGCGCTTCTAGGTATAAGTGAGTCAGAACAGCACGGCGCTTCTAATGACATTACAGGGGTGGTGTGTAGGTCTAATTGAGTGCCTGTCACTTTAAGAAGTACGTGAACGTAACTAGGTTTCATTCGGTTTTAGGGGGAAAAGTCACGCATAGTTCAAGATATGTTTTCATTAAATTAAATTAATGTTAAAAAAAACTAACAAGGTAAAGAGAATATTTCTGGTGTCATAGAAAAGATAAGTGTCTTGCAATGTTAACTTCTATGATTTAGGTAGGTTAAACTCTTAGATGTGGATAGGGTCTTTGCACCTGCACATAGGCTATTTTACAACTCACCACTACGTTTCTGTCTTTGATTTCGACGAGCGAAAAGTAATGTCCATACTTCCAGGAGAGAAAGCTCATCCTATCCGCACTGTCGGCCATGACGTGGTTTAATGGTCACTGATTGATACAATTGGTGTATATGCCACCCTGCGACGTCAGGTCAGATGTGAGCCTATCTTGTCTTCTTGTCTGCAAGTGTTCGTTTTTTTGTAAAAGACAGTAACGCGAGTAACATTTAAATTTTAGTAACTGTAATTGGGTTACCTGATTCACGAAAAAAAATACTTAGTTACTTGCAGGCATGCAAACTGGTCAGGGGTGAAAAAGGTGAGACTCTTCTCCGCCCCCCCCCCCCCCCCCGAAAAAAAACAACAACAAAAATGGAAACACGCCCCCCCCCCCGAAAAAAAAAACAAAAAAACAAAAACAAAACATGGAAACAAATCTTCAAAGTGTGAGGGACCCGCTTTCTTTCTTTCTTACTATCTCTCTCTTTCTCTGTGCTTATGTACTTATTATGTACTTATTACACATTTCTGATGATTTCATTGGCCTAATGGACACTTAAACTATCAGAATAAGGAAAAGTCTGAATATTTGTTGGACCAAACCAGGTAATCAATAATCTTGCTTGAGACACACACTATTTCAAACTAATAAAATTATATAAAATAGGGTAGATAGGGTTTAATTTTTCAAATTGTTTTAAAACTTTTTAATATGCAGCCTAGGCTACAACAGGTTGTGGTTTTTAGGCTATATTGTGCTAGTGTGTTTAACCAAACAATAAAGTTATATGAACTGTCTTCATATAAACTGTACAGTAGGCTACCTGTAGGCACAGACTAGGCTACTGATCAGGGTCCTCCTGTAACTCGACAATCAAATGTAAATTTAATTTACGCATGGCTTATGAACTCGTAATGATCCGGGTGTTACTGAAAATTGTTGCAAGTCACACACATAACTCAAACGGTTACGTGCGTTACGTGTGCTCTGAAGCAGTCGCCACTTTTTTTGGCTACGTTACGAATCGTTTGAGTTGCTTTTGCGTAGGCGTTGCGTAAGGTCTATGCGCAGTGTGCTTCGAGTAACAGGGCCCACTTTTCTTAAAGACAGCATTATCATGTCAATCAACTACGTCTCTGGACAAAACGAACCAGCCCAGTTTATGAGCATTTAATTCAACTGTCACATTAGCCTTTGATATACTGATAAAGTCTGCCTATTTGCTTCACCTTTTGCCGATCTAGATGGTTCAAACTGCACGCATTCTTCATCAAAGAAACTCGTTATGTCTACATGTTTGTCTAATTTCGCTAACTTTCATCATTAGAAGAAAACAACCTATCTACGTTGCTACACTAATCTCAGCGTCTTTTTCTAATAGAAGTTGAAAGTCTTAACTAGCCCACCTGTGAAATCCCTCGGCATCTCTTCTCGCCAGAATCATTATATTCCACCTGACATCAGACGCATCTATCTGCGCTCACAACAGAGGCTACTTGGCGTGCGCTTTCTGTTCGCGTTGCGTCTTGGTCAACAATTAGCTTCCACTAATGTTTATTAAACGCATAGGGGCTACATTCACGCATCCCTTGCTGATCAGACACGTTTTAAATGCGGCTCTAGAAACACCTCAAGATGCGTTAGCGTCTTCGCATGATTTCTAAACTCACTTGTAAATTCAATTCACCTTGACCCCCCCCCCCCCCTAAATATTTTCTCATCGGATCTGCATGAACCATGTAGGTCACCTATTTTTGATTCAAAACGGCGAATTTCGCCGAAAGGTGAGGAGTTTGCATGCCTGTACTTGCTTGTTACCTCTTAAAGTAGTGGAATTATAGCCTAGAAATCTAGACGCCCCTAGCGGCCGCAAATGTAATTTGGCTGGCGGGGCAGTCTAGGCACGATCCATTGAGACAGGGAGTTGAGAACCCGAAGCACCAGCGATCCAATCACAGCGTGTATAAAGTCGGTGGGCGGGCTTAACATAATGGTGACTGACATGCGACCAGAAGTTGCAACGGTAACGCATCCTGTTATTTGAAAACAAGAAGATGATTCGTTTAGCGTTATCCTATTGCGTGGAGAGGGAAGGTTACGCTTCCTGCTACTTGAAAACAAGATGATTCGTTTAGCGTTAGAGGGAATTTGAAAGACAACTGTTTATCCCACCCCTCCGATTGAGCCCTGTCTACGGTGAGTGTCCAGACCCTACATCTTGATGTGGGTCTGGCTCGTCAGGCTAGTGGAATTACAGTAAAGCGTTACTTTGTAACACGTCCCAGCTAGCAAAAATTGTGCGGGCCGAACGCGGCCCGATTAAAAACGAAAACACTCGGCCAATCCTCGGGCGTGAATCTAGGTCCGATTGCTCTCCGAGCGCTCGGCTGTAATGCGGCCCTATTGTGGAACCCCGATGTAAAGCCCCTCGGTCCGATTGCTCTCCGAGCGCTCGGCTGTAACGCGGCCCGATTAAGGCGAAAACACTCGGCCAATCCTCGGCATGAATCTAGGTCCGATTGCTCTCCGAGCGCTCGGTTGTAATGCGGCCCTATTGTGGAACCCCGATGTAAACCCCCCGTCCAGTTCATTGCAGGGGCGTAGCCAGAGGGGTGGCTCCGGGTGGCACAGGCCACCCTTGAGATTCAATTGGCCACCCCAGGTGCCACCCCAAAATCCTACTCTACTATTCGGCATTAACAGTCAAAGGCGAGAAATTTCTTGATGCACTTGCAGCACACTAGTTTGAAATATCAGGGTTCAGAAATATAAGCAATCTAGCAAACATGCTTGCAGTTATGCTACATGGCTTATTGTTTTTAGCATGTGAGTTTACAATAGGCCAACAGGCTACTGCTTGCGCTAACACAAAAACATATATTTACCTATCGCATCTGCCAGTGCCCATTTATCTTATTACACACACAAAACCCAGTATTGCAATTGTAGAATCACGTAATGTAGGCACATTTTTATATCTGCCTATTCTACCTACTCAACCGACACTGTTGTATTGTTATGTTGTATTGTAAATAGTCTACTACCCTAATGTAATATTGACTTTGTGGAAAGTTTATAGCTTAGGCCAATGTTTCTTAACTGGTGGGTTGGAACCCAAAAGTGGGTTGTGGTACTGATCTGAGTGATGGGTCGCGGAGCTTGTGGCTAAAAAGAAATAAAAAATTGGCAATTTAAAATGCTACCTGATCAGATCTATCATTGGCCCGTTATTTTGATAAAATGTATTCGTAGCCTGTCAGTCATTGCCATGGCATGGACATAGACAATGTTTATGTGACATTTCATGTTAGATATAATGTTAGGGAGCTAATTTTATAAAAGTATGCAGTAAGATAGAATGTGATTAACTTAAATTGAGGACAAAATAAAACAGTGTAGGGTGCACATGAGAGCATAAAACCATCCAAACTAAAGTGCCACTTGGAAACAACGCACCCCTGTCAAAGACAAACCTGTCGAGTACTTTGAGGTAATATCAGCAGTTAAAGACTTCACAAATGTAATGCCAAACATCTGCATTTTCCACATTAATAGGCCAGGCACTTTGCGTGTCTTATGTAGGCTACCTCACCATATTCGTTGGCCTGAATGCTAAATATATATATAGTTGGTCACAAAACCGGACCAGTTAAGAACCAGTGGCAAAAAAACATTTCACACTTCCACTTTTGCTCAAATGGCCTAATTTCTGAACGGGTTTTGTTCAGAGCTGAAAACTGTATGACATTTTATCCAATTACAAAGACATTTGATGTGAGAGTATGGTCTTTGTCCTTCTTTGTCCTTCAATTTATGAGTATGGTGCTTGGTGCATGGTTTTACTCATGCATGTGTGCTAATTTAACAACGTGAGCCTGTTTCTGTTTATCTACTGTAGATGCCACCCTTGAATTAACCAGTGCCCCACTAGGGCCACCCTTGTTACAAATCTCTAGAATCGCCACTGGTTCATTGCCTGGGTTTTATTGATTTCCATTCGTGTCAAGTCAATACTATAATTGCTAAGCAGTTCTTTAAGATATAGGCCTAATCTGCATATAAATCATAGGCAGTTTTCAAGTTTAAAGCATTTTTATTGGACCATACATCACAGCATTCATGTAAAACCAACAAGCGTTTCAAATACTTTGTAACATTTAACTTTAGTCCACTGCATTTGAGTTTGAAACTTATCTACGATGTCTACCGGTTTGCTCTGGCTTCACCTTCTCTGTCGGAGGTCAGCTGTATCCACCTGGTGATGAAGAGCTTTTGTGTGGAGTCTTTTGTCAGGGAATTCTGCATCTGAGAAAAAAAAACACAAGAAGAGGGCAGCATGTCAGTCGACTCAGTGTAGCACGTCTCTGTAGCCGTAATATGCTAGCCTACTGGACCAGTACTAAAGTATGGGAAAGAGACGCGAGACATACCGGTTTACAGAATAAAAATGAAATAGCCCAAGATTTTGTTCCAATTTATTTTCTTCCACAAGTCGAAGACTGAGCTCATAAATAATAGGCCTAGCCTACTCATAAATTGCATCCAAGCTGCAAAGAAACCATGAGCTAACACCCCAGCTAGTTTTAGCCCCTTAGCCAATGTTTACCTTTGAGCTAATAGCTATCGTTACACCTTGATCCCACGCTTGCACTATAGGCTACTTAATCAGGCTTGATAAAGAATTGATAAAGAATTTCCGGTTGTTGTCTTGACTTAAATAATGATTGTTAATTGAATTACATTTCTGAATGAAGAAAGATTATTTTCGTTTCATCTGGAGGGATAGGACGAAGGAACTTCGCAAAGTTGGTCAACATTTCATTAGTAATAACTCGAATGTAGAGTTTACGTAAAATGTTAAGGGAACTCAATTGTTGATGCTTTTTAGGAAATGCTAAACAAGACTTACCTCAAATTCACCGTAATTTCGCAGAATCAGCAGAAGTCAGGCGTCTACTCTCATCCAAAGTTGCACACCCCAGTGATTTGAACTGCTGCTTGCTTGACGATTGCTGCAGTAGCCGTTGAAATCGGCTTCATACTGGTAAAAAGGTTCTGAGCCGAGCGCCCAGTTAACAGCTGTCGCGCAGCTCCCTGCAGGTGGCAAAATGACCTGACCCAATTGTGGTTGCCACGACTCAGCAGAGGACGACAGCGCCGCAGGTTTTATGGAAGCGGCCCGCTCCTAATTTCTAGAAGGGCGCCGATGCCGCAACTCAGCCGACAGCGCCGGAGGTTTTACGGAAGCGGCCCGCGTGTAATTGCTAGCTGGGGTTACTCCCAACACTGGACCCATCCTATTCTTAATCCATAGGGTTTAATACGATGTTGGTCCACTCTTTGTAGCTATAACAGCTTCAACTCTTCTGGGAAGGCTTTCCACAAGTTTTAGGAGTGTGTTAATGGGCATTTTTTACCACTCTTCAGAGGTGTTCTGTTGGATTGAGGTCAGGACTCTGTGCAGACCAGTCACACCAAACTCTGTCATCCATGCCTTTATGGACCTTGCTTTGTGCACTGGTGCACAGCCCTATTGGAACATGAAGGGGCCATCCCCGAGATGGGCTTTGCCTCTTAGTTCCAGTGAAAGGAACTGAATGCCTCAGCATTAACCTAGAGATTTTGGACAATTCCATGCTCCCAACTTTGTGGCAACAGTTTGGGGATGGCCACGTCCTGTTCCAACATGATTTTGAACCAGTGCACCAAGTAAGGTCCATACAGACATGGATGACAGAGTTCAACATGAGTGTGTGTCAGGGATGGAAATTAACTTTTTTGTCCACCTGCCACTGTGGCAGGTAGATTTTAAAATCTACCAGCCACTCAACATTTTTACCAGCCAATATATATTCAACCGTTCCATACATTATACTGCCAAGTAGAGATGTAACGGTATGAAAATGTAACCCCACGGTTATAGTGACCAAAATTATCACGGTTTTCTGTATTATCGCGGTATTGTGTTCAATAAGAAAGCACTGATAGGCCTACACAAGCTGAACTAGTTTTTAAAAAGTGTGACTGTGTCTATTACATTACAAAAATATAGGCAAAACCATTTTGTCTTAAGCTGGATACAGATCATTCAGAGCAATGGCAATCCTAGTCTCTGCTCAACCCTGCTCAGAAAATGGCTTGTCTTGTTTCTATATCATATTTGAATTCATACACTTTATGTATTTTGTTAACAATTTATAGCATATGCATAATTGCTCAAAATATTCAGTAATTTTAATACTTCATATTGATTACATTTGTCTTTAATGATATTACAGGGGTGGTGTGTAGTAGGTCTAATTGAGTGCCTGTTACTTTAAGAAGTACATGAACATAATTAGGTTTCATTCGGTTTTAGGAAAATCACGCATAGTTCAAGGATACATGTTTTCATTAAATAACGTGAATGTTAAAAAAAAAACTAAGAGGGTAAGGAAAATATTTCTGGCGTCATAGAAAAGATATGTGTCTTGCAATGTTAACTTCTATGATTGAGGTAGGTAGGTTACCGTGGTAGCCTAAGGCATTGTGAGTTGTCCCGTTCACTTTTTCCTTGGTCATGTTTAATTGGCTGGGTGCTTAACTTAGGTACCATGACTCGGAGTTTGGTATAGCCTACTGTATCTGTATCCAATGTATTTCCTACCTAAACGTATTAACCGGTAGCCTCGTTGTAAATGTATACAGTCAATGGTTGTATGTAGGCTATCTAGCTGCCACGTTAACTGGAAGAGTAGGCTTGGCTGACGCAATGATGAGAGCCAACTAAGGCGCTCCGTTCCAGAATGTTTGTTGTGATCGTCATGTCCATCGATGTTGAGGATTATTGATACAAGGCGTGTGTTCTTATCTCTGCGGCGACTGCTAATATTCTGATGAAATAAACAGCTTGAAGTAGAAGTAGTAGCCTACCCGCCACAGTGGCGGGTGTGTTGACATTTTTCACCCGCCAGCGCGCAAAACTACACGCATTTGGCGGGTGGCGGGTGGCTAATTTTCATCCCTGGTGTGTGTCCTCACAAATGCGCTTCTTGTGTGTGTGTGTGTGTGTGCGTGCGTGCGTGGGTGCACGCGTGTGTGTTTGTATGTTTGTGATGCTGCAAGTAAGGCCTTCATATATCTGACCATTGAATGTTGTTTGGACACACAGTTAAGATAAATATGAAAGAGAAATATTATTTTGTCTAAGACATGTGAGGGGAAGTCAACTCGTATTGCATTTTAGGCGGTCTGGCCATGAAAAGAAACCATGCAAGTGGGCAAGGGGTGCTGATATAATTCATGGACATATAAAGAGAAGAGAATGACAAACTGATTCCACGCCACGTTATGTTAGTTCTAACGGACCCAAATGAAGCTGCACGGAGAGGGGAGAGCGGGCCTGCTGTTCAGCAAATGGAGCTGTATGAGGTGGCTCGCCAAATAGATTCACGGGAATCACTCACCGCTGGCACAAAATGAGCAGACACACTTTCAGTGATTTTGTGTTGTTCAACGCAGCAAACATTCTGTTCCCAATTAAAGCCTAAACAGATCGCACCGCAGAACAACAGTCCCCATTTAATCCCCCCCACCCCCCACCCCCTAATGACATTGCAGTTAAGTGGACCGCAGTCCCAGGAGGGAGGGTGGCAGGGAAACCTCATTAAACCTGTTTTTGTGTTCCGTTATTTTTGTCATCTCCTCCAGAGCGTCTCATCCTCGTCAGCTGATTAAATGTGTGTTGCTGGGGAAAGCGGCACACGCACAAGCAAGCCAACACTCAGCAGGTACATCTCTGGAGTGATGCAAATCCCCCTTTTTACACACACACACACACACACACACACACAAACAAAAAGATGTGTGTAAACGTGTGTGTGTGTGTGTGTGAGGAAGAAGGAGGGTGAGATGGAGGGTATAAGAGAGGGGACAGGAAAGAAATAAAGATGAGAAGGAGCGTGAGATAGAGTGAGAGCAGAGGAAAGAGAGATGCCGAGCATCTCAAAACAGTGGAAGGAATCCAAAGAGAGAGCGAGAAGAGGCAGAGAGTGGAGAAAAGAAGTGATGTGGAGAGATACAGACAGACAAAAAAGGGAAATTGACAGGGGGAGGGAGCGAGAGGAATTATCTCTGAAAGCTACACTAGTGCTCCACTTCATCTTGCATTAGGTCCAAAAACCCAGTCAGCTCAGGCGCCTCCTAGAGAAGGAAGCCTTGCGCACGCGGAGAGAACACCCCTACCCAGCTCGTCGCCTCTGTTGTTTTTTGCCTCCCGATCTCTGGTCAATAATTCATCCGAGCGATGAATGATTTATCGTCAGCGCGGTCTGAAAATGTTTGCCACAGCATGGGCCAAGTATCGATCGCAGCCACTGACCAAGGACAGGACTGTCAGATTCATTAGGGAAAATCCAGGCTGCGGGAGTGTAGATGGACCTGGCACCTGTGACTGAAATTTCACCTGCATTCATTTGCACCGTGGCTCTTTCCCAGAGTCTCTTCTCAGACGTGCAGGGTATGCACACTCCAAACACGTCCCAGATTCACAAACAGCATGGCAGAATTTCGATTCCACATGGTGTGGAATACCTAGACCACCTTTAGACAGGTATTTTATCATTCTGCATCACCCACTCTCTCTCTCTCTTTATACACCTCTCTATATCTCTTTCTCTCTGCCTCCCTCTCCCCTCTGGATTTCATATAAGCATAAATAAATAACCAGGTGTCTGGCAGCTGGGCTTAAAACTACAACCCTGACCCACATTGATCTGGTTCATCTGGTCCGGGGTGTCTATCGAGGTTGCCCACAGGGTCCTGCGGCTCCTCAGAGCGGGGCTTTTACACAACAGAGGATCTGGTGCCACCACTTTTATCCACTGGCCGAAAGAGAAAGAAAGGGGGGGGGGGGAGCATGGGCATCAATCAGAGCCTCAGCAGGGGAAGAGGGGAGAGGATTATGAGTATCTGAGGTATGTGCCCCGCTGTCGATAGTAGTTGGGGAGGGGGCCACAGCAGGGGGAGAGATGGGTCAGAGAAGCTCAGAGGGGAGGCTGAGGAGAAAAACACGGAGCACTGCTTTACTCATCACCACCTGAGCGTGCTGAAATCCTTATATGGACTTCTATTTTCCTCTTCAGTGGCGAGGTGTTTATTACCTCCGCCAAGGAGGTTATGTTTTCATCGGGGACCGGCGTCTGTTTGTCTGTTTGTTTGTCTGTCTGTCTATCCGTTTGTTAGCAAGATAACTCAAAAAGTAATGGATGAATTCCGCTGACATTTTCAGCGAATGTCAGGCATGACCCAAGGAAGAACAGATTACATTTTGGGAGTGATCCGTAATTGCGTCAGGATTCCGGAGCCCTTTATGTGTTTTGTTTAGTGGTGTAATGACATGGTATGGCCACGTGGTGGCAATTTGAATAGTTTAGGTTCAAATGTCAACCTTAGCCTAGAAATCTAGACGCCCCTAGCGGCAGCAAATGTAATTTGGCTGGCGGGGCAGTCTAGCAACGCTCCGTAGAGCTAAGGAGCTGAGAAATGGAAAATAAAAGCGGGCCAATCACAGCGTGTATAGAGTCAGTGGGTGGGCTTAACATAATGGTGACTGACATGCGACCAGAAGTTGCGACGGTAACGCATCCTGTTATTTGAAAACAAGTAGATGATTCGTTTAACGTTATCCTATTGCGTGGAGGGGGAAGGTTACGCATCCTGCTACTTGAAAACAAGAAGATGATTCGTTTAGCGTTATCCTATTGCGGGGAGGGAATTTGAAAGACAACTGTTTATCCCACCCCTCCGTTTGAGCCCTGTCTACGGTGAGTGTCCAGACCCTACATCTTGATGTGGGTCTGGCTTGTCAGGCTATGACAACCTAGGAAGAACAATACAGGCGGAGGTCTGCGCTCTCTGAGTGCTTTTCTAGTTTAGGCTATGTGCTTAGTGATTCCCGCAGGTCCTTCAAAGCAGACTTAGCTCTTTTGTCACAGGTGGGGGGTGCTAGAGCCTCCCCCATTTCAACCAACCACCACTGGGGAACGTGCTGTACTCTTCAATAAAACCAGAGACTAGGGGTATTAGAGGTTAAAGAAATATGTTATAATTATTTGTTCAAATACTACAAGGTAATGAATGGGTGGAGGACAACTTCACACTGTGGCAGGCTGAAGGTGGAGCCCTGGCCCTGCGTCTCATGCCATGATCTTCTGGGTGAGTCACTCAACAACATTGTATGCAAAGACAAGGCAAGGCCGTTTATGACCAACACTAGCATAGCTAGCGTAGCGGTCATAAAGGGATTGTTAAAGTTTTTTTGTTCTTTTTTTCTGTCATCTACTTCCTGAATTTTCGGTTAATGATTCCCGGGACACTGTAACACCGAGGCACATGAAACTTGGTAGGCATATAGCTCCAGTAGACTTTAACGGATGAATTTGGTTTGGTCCCCAGGGGCCACTCCACCCACTGGTATTTGTGATTTGCACAAATCCCCCCCCCCCCTCCAACTTATAATAGCAGATAAACACACACACACATTACCCCCACCACATACACTCACAAGCAAGAACTAACAGACACAAAAACTAGTGCACACATTCACACACTCATTTACATACATACAAGTTGCAGTAGGGCAGGGCTGTACAATGCGAGTACACCGTCGCATATGCGCCCAAAAATAGTGTGCGAGTAGAAAAAATAAAATCGGCGCACACATGCAAGTATGGATTTAAACCATTTCATGAGAGGGGCTTAGATGATTAATCGACATGTGACACGTGCCAGTGGCATGTAAAGACATGTCACTGGCATCGACATGTGACCACGTGACACATGTCGATAACACGTCACTGACTTGATGGCACTGCTCACTGGCTTCACCTGGAAACAATGGCGGACGTTTTCGAGGCTACTTCCATTGGCGTCTGCCTAACTTTGTCAGTGGTAAGTAAATGAAAGCACAACGTTTTATTCTTATATATATTATATATCAACTATACCAGTATACTGGTCGTGTTATTTGAGTTGTTTGTGCTGCCCGTTTAACTGTTATTTTTTATCTTAGTTATGACGAAATTTCAGAGCCATAACGTTACGTTAGCCTACAAAGCTAACCTTAGACGTGGAGGGAGGCCATCTTAAATATAATGTTCCTATGTCAATAAGGAACGTGAGACAAATCACACTTAGTTAGAGCAACATTAAATAATATATGGGGTTATCCGCGCCATGAAAAAAAATAGAATTCCATTGTTTTCAATGGAACATCGCCCACTGGAAACGTCTGCCGCGCAGCAGCCGCACAGAGATAGAAATCCTGCGCGACAAGCCCAGACCGGGCGCCGGGCTTAAGCCCATGACACTGCCACTATGACATCGTAGTTGACTTGTTTTACATGATAGCTGTCTTGCTAAGTAAATTATAGCCCTTTTCTGACTGAGAAACATGACATACACGTTACAGAAATAACAGGCTGAGGGGGATTTCGCAGTGTGAAAGGTAGATGTGTTTTGGTCCCAGGTTGTCTGAAGCCGACTGCTGAACGACTGCTGCCATTTCAGTTAGCTCGTTGGCTAGTTAGCTAACTAGCATAGGTAAACATTACAAAAAGACGTGCTGGCCTTACTGTCAGACGGTTTTGGTAACATAGCAACAATAAACACTTGGCCAAAGCGCCGAGAAAAGGAGGAGGGCGCTCTCAGCAGCACCTAAAGCTGTCGTTCGCTAAATATAGTCAACACGTAAAAAAATAAAAACACATTCGAATTATGATTTTAACATTCGAATAGTATTATTTTTTTACAAATTCGAATTATATTCGAATACCGAAATTCGTTCCAACAGCCCTAGTCTATGGGTTAAGATAGGTCTTAAGTTTCTTTATAGACCAGTCTGATGCAAGTAAGCCAGTTTCACAAAGTTAAGACTATATTTTAGACTTAAAAAAATAGACACCTCACCCCCAGACTAACATGGGTCTGAAGTGCTATATCACCATTGTAACAACAGAAAAAGTGCTATTACGTTAGCTTATCCATTTGAAATAGGCAGGCTAGCATATGCTAGCTAATGTAGGGCTTCAGTCCTATGATCAACAGCGTCTGCTTTAAACTAACCTGGCTAGATTAAGGCAACAATGTATGTTCCTGCCTACGAATAAAATGTAAACAACCTCAAACGTGTCATGCACACAGAGCATGCGGACTGGTGGGTTGGTGAAAGTAACGTAGCTTCCTAGCCAGCTAACGTTACGCTGTCTCGATAGGTGAAGTGGGATAGAACATGGGCAGGAACGCCAGCAACGACAACCACACTGACCATGCATTACACAAAAAAGCCAATACGTGTTAAACTCCTCCAAATAGTGTTGCCACCTGTCCCGGTTTCACCTGATTGTCCCGGTTTTTAATGGTCTGTCCAGGGGGGAAATAATATTCTCCCGGGACACTGAATGTCCCGGTTTTCCTATGTTGTCCAAACTACGGCCCGCCACGCACTTTACTGTAATGCAACCCACCGAGCATGCATTAGTTTATCATAGATCTGGCCTGCCACACTTAGGTTATCATTGGCTGTTCGCTATTTCTTTCCAGCAAGAAAGTTGTGGTTAACATTAGGCCTACTGCAAACTGCTTTACCCTCTTCTTAGAGAACGTTTACAATGTCAATATCAAAACAGCATGTTACATACATGTAGAGATGATAGCCTACTCGTTGAAATATCTATTGCAGCAATTCTAATTTGCGTTATGTTAGCCTACTCATAACATAATTGAGAACGCGTTTGAGCGCGCACGAAAGGGAGAGAGAGCGCCAGCTGGCTTGTCATTGTTGATAACTGATATCTCATTTTTATAAGAAACGTTTAAAAGAAAAATGTGAAGAGTAGTACTCCTGAGCATTGTAAATTGTGAGCGCCACTGACTGTCAAGAGTAGCAGGGTTGGTTATGTTTCCCTGAATTTCCCCACTGTTCCCTGCATATTCTGCGCAGGTTTGCAGTTTCCCGCGCCTCTGGGGTACAGTAGGTAGCAGGGGGGTGTAGCATGGGTGTGGCAGGAATTGGTTCCCGCGCTTGGGACATTTAATGTGTCATGTAGCCCCCTCCTCTGCCTCTTTTGCGACTGTCCTGAGGCAGAGGTATGTGGTGTCTTATTAAAATATACCATGTCTTTTGTTTTATGATTTTGTGCCTATTTTCTGTCACCCCTTCATGTAGACCATCATAATGTGTTGTGCACCTTATGCATGAGATGCAGTTTAATGAATAGTGACCGTGCACACGTAACTGTTTAAAAGTTTTCTTACGCTGCAGCCGTTTAGCGTGCTGCAGGTGTATTTGGGCTAGATGGCTAGCATGCTGTTAGCTGAAATATGACATGTGGTGTGGGTTGACTCGATAAAGAAATGTTGTGTGATAATAAGTGGTTTACCTGGTCTGTTTGGCAGGAGCTGTGATGCGTCTGGCTCGCTCCTTGCCTGAATACTTTTTATTTCTTTTCTAACTTCTTTCTTTTTTATCTCAGGTATGCCATGTACTGTATTTGTTTAAACATATTCTTTAATGTAATTTTGTGCGACTGTAAGTGTTTGTCGCATGTCTCGCTCTCTTTTGCGACTGTCCTGAGGCAGAGGAGCTGTGATGCGTCTGGCTCGCTCCATGCCTGAATACTTTTTATTTCTTTTCTAAGATCTCAGAGCAATAAAGCAACATAAATTGCCGTCGGTTGTGGCGTCCGTCATTCCCAAAACACAACGCAGAGTGATCGAGGAGAGACGACCTCTGTTACACTAGAAGCTGTGAAAAATCTAGCGACCAAATCAGAGTTTCGTGGGAAACTTACATATAGTTTTATTAGCGGTTAATTAAATAAAGCTGCAACTCCTCGGACTGTATCTTGTTGTAGGCTAATTGATTCCCAATGTGCCACCTCCAGCCAAATTAGCGGAGTGCTGTCCAGTGAAAGTAGCCTACCTTCTTTTGCGCACAACATGCAGTGCTGCAGCGGTAATATTACAAAACCCAACCGAACGAAATGCAAATGTAACACTTAGAACTACTTATCTACGGATTTGTTCCACCAAAAACTTTGTTTGTCTCCCCGACTAGCGCGGCAGTATGTGCAGACATAACACACCAGCAAAACAATTCACCTCTGAGTAAAACAAAACAATTCACCTCTGAGTAGGCTGAGTTTCGCTCTCTGCTTAGGCTAAAATGAAGATCGTTCAGGAGAGGATTTTGGGCTGCATAGATAGATTCAACGCAGATCTTGTTAGAATGGTGAAATACATCCACACAGCTGGCATTATTTTCAGGAAGAAGTAGCCAACCAAGCTCAAGTAGCATGCAGCCAGACGGGCCTTATGTAGTTTGGAAATTAGGGCTTTAAAAAATATCGGCGCAAATTATCGGCCGAAATTTTGTTATCGGACCGACAATAATATTGTAAAAATGTCACTTATCGGCCAATAATATAACGGCCGCCGATATATCGTGCATCTCTAATTGTTACCATGAAATTACATAGAAATTACCATACAATTACCACCTTATTAGCGAGCCGTAATGTAAAGTGTTACCGGGCAATTAAAGCAATATTACATTGCATTTTCAATTTTTACCAGGGGGGTGCAAATCACAAATGACTGGTTATAAGCTAAGTTGATGCAAGCTCTTGAGACTAACATACCATAAACATTTTGTCATCCTCGGTGCCACGGTAGTTATGTAGGTAAAACTGTCATTTTTGGGCTTCGGGTGGGGGCAGAGTGACCCCCGGGGACGAAACTATTTTTTTCCGCAGAAGTCTACTGGGGCTACATGCCCACCAAGTTTCATGTGCTCCGGTGTTACGGTGTCCCGGGAATCGTTGACAGAAAATTCAGGATCGATGACGGGAAAAAAGAATTAAAAAAAAAAAATTAAAATTAAAAATTAAAAAAATTGACAACAACTACAAGTATATGACCGCTTCGCTAGCTATGCTAGCGGCGGTCATAATAAATGAGAGCAAGGTCTACTGCATGTTGTGTCATCCACTGACACTGACTACATTGTACCTGAGGAAAGATGCATTTCTGGATTCTGTCCCAGCCTGCCCGAGACTCTTATTGGGGTTCAGTGGCTGACAAGTCTTTGAGTGCCCTCTGCATTTTAGCATGCAAGGCTGGAGGGGTCAAGTGAGGTCGCCTGTCTGATTAGCGCTCTGCAGAATCACAAAATTAGACATGCGAGTCGTCTGTGAGCCGTCTGCTTCCTGCCCTCCATGCCCTGTTGAGAAGTGGCAAATTACACACTAAAACCTCAAAGAGAATGATGTTCGACATGGCGAGGAATGAAGGATTCCTGAATTACTGCAGTTGAATATTTTTTTTTTCTTTCTGAATTTCCGTCCTTGACTGACTGTAATTGTCTCTAGTGCAAAACCATATGGTGGCATTTTACTTTCAGATGTTGGGTTAGCCTGTTAATCTGACTTCAAATGGACATTTAAACGTAATAAGACCCAGCCCTCGGGATACAGTTTGCGGTTTGTAGTGAGAGTTGTGACCGCGCTTGTAATGATAATGATGCTCTGAAATGGCTTTATTCACTGCTGCATCATCCTTCTCTCTGTGAAGCGAGAGCAGTCTTTTTTTCAAGTAGGGCAGACCAACAGGGCTTTTTAGAGCCATCTGCGTGATTTGTCCTTAGCTGGGCGTCTCATATCAATAGAGGCTGACTATACATGCCTCTCATGCATGGGTGACGGGGTTTCAGAAGGGGAGGCTGATGGAGTAGTAGAGGACATACAGGGACACATTGGTTGGCTAAGGGAGTCCTGAAGTATTAATGATCCTCTTACTATGACCTGTTACACACATGACAGTTCATTTTCTGCATGATCTCACAAAAAGTCGATGCGATCTTGTAAAGACAAATAGTGGATAGCAGTTCCTAAGTGCTGTGCGTTTCCGACGGAACATTAATCAAAGGAGGTCAGCATGGCTGCCAGAAAAGAGCCCGCCCAACGAGTCCTCATGCATTAATGAAAGCGCTGGATGATCTATGAATGAATTCATACCAGGTGTTGCCTTCATTACACTGAAATACTGCTGGGGTCAATAAAAAAAGAAAAAGCATTTCTGTTGGGGCTCATCTATAGAGCAGACATTTGAGTGCACTGTGGGGAGTGAAAAATGCGCCGTCTATTGCAGTTCTCAGCATACTATATCAGGGGACCTGTTTACCTCACATGCTCAGGAGCAGGAGAGTGATTTATGGAAAGAAAGAATGGGATTCACATTAGGGTCTTAGAGACAGTGGCGTAACTATAGTAGGTGCAGCAGGTACAGTCGCACCAGGGCCCGTGACCTCCCGGGGCCCGTCGCTACCGCCCTGGCTTTTTTTTTCTTTTTTCTTTAGAACTTCACCATTAAGAATCAAACTATCAAATAAAAACGGCTAAATCAAATTACCATCTTTCCTTGTCGTCATACTGTTTCGCCAGAGTATCTTTCTTTCTGCTGAGATACAGCAAGGATTTCTGGGTAGGCAAAGTAATTTGTTGCGATTTTTTGAATGGATAGTGCGGCGGCACATTTCAGTCATCGTTCCGAGCAAAATGCCTTTCAAACATAAAAGCGGCTGCAAGAAGCGGCAGGAGCGTAAGGAGCAAGGGGAACTAACACTAACATATATTTTTCAACTTGCCAAAATGCTGCTGGTGGTAGATTATTTACGACAATGTAACATCCACATTCGGGGAAGTGTGTAGCCTACTACTCTGTTGTTTCTTACATTGCCGGCTGTGACTGTGACAACAGCTGAGCGATCTTTTTTCCAAACTCAAACTTATTAAGACTTACCTACGGAGCAGCATGAGGCAGGAGAGGCTCAGTGGGTTAGCTATCCTGTCCATTGAAAATACGAGAGCCAGCGCATTAAATATTGGGAACATCGTTGATGATTTTGCACAACGCAGAGGGGTTACCAGGATGTAATCTTTGGGGGGGCATTTGGCCTATTTGGGGTGGCAACAAAAAAATGGGTGCAAAGGTATCAGCACAATCTTTTAGCGCATGGCCACTTGGCAGACACACGGGGCCCGGGGCCCGGGGCCCATAGTCTAGGCCCTAGACTATATAGTATATGAACATGTGGTAGTTGTTAAACCAGGTGAATATAACTGTATGGGTTTCCCAATGTCATTTATAGTGGAGTTGTGACTGATACAAATCACATTCAATGCAATAATAGGTATACAGAATCATAGATGATCTGTAGCCAATTTATCTAGCCTATCTATCTCATGCATCATTCAGGAGCCATAGTCAATTAAAAATTCCTAAGACTAGTGTGTCACAATTGTCTTGATATTGATAATAAGTTAAGAATTTTGATACTTTCTTGATTTGATATGGGAGCCACCGCACCAGTAGAGATCAAAGACATTACAAGGCATATACTGTAGCCTACTTCCCCCAACACAGTCAGTGAAAAGGTGGCAATGTTTGTATTTCAAACATTTTGAAATTCATATTAAGTTTACATTATTTATGATAGCCTATGCGTAGCCTAATTAGTTAAAGTAAGTTTTATATATAGATTTTTTTAAATTTTGAATCACATTTTACACGATTGTCATATTGATTTAGGCTACATTGATCTTTAATATCATTGAGTGCCTGTTTAAGAGAACGTGAGAGTAAGGCTTCAGTAATGATATGCGGCTAGTCTAAAATAGGCATAATGCATAGATATATGTGGAAGCAATGCTTATGTTTTCTATGTAATTCTATGTAGGAGTTTAAATAAACGTTCAAAAACCAAAGGAGTGGAAGAGCACAACATTCATGCAGTGGTTATTGTGGGGCGCTATTAACAAACTGAAGTTGGATACCAAGTAAATGAGCTGCAATTTAAAAACTGGATTACTGGGGAATGGCTTGTTGTACAAATGAATGCTTCATAGCCTCGTATTTGGTAAGGTCTGCCGTTTATTTGGATATGATTTGCCACATGTTGGGTTGAACGAAGAACTTGAGATATTCTACCGAGGGTAATGTTCTGGAGATTGAATGTAAACATTATTAGGCTACATTGTAAATTCAGGTTGATTTTCTCCCGAACTGTTTATTACAGCAACTAGTATTTAATACCACCGGAAAGCTAAGATCGTGCTCTGTAAGGTGATATGCATGAGATATCAGTGTGATTAGAACTTCGTGAGCAATCCAGCACAGAAGAATGGGTGTGCATTAAGCATTTTTCGCGCTTCGCGATAATGCGCATAATGTTACATTTCAGGTAGGCCTAGCCTAAATTCATGTTGATTTTCTCGCGAACCCTGACAGCAACTAGTTCTTAATAAAAAGCTAAGATTGTGCTCTGTCAACAAGTGACACGCATATATCAGTATGACTAGAACTTCGTGAGTAATCCAACAGAGAAGCATGGGTGTGCATTGTCCATTTTTCGCCCGTCGCAGATCATTTCTCTAGGGGGGGCAGGGGTTATCTTTGGGGAGGCACTGCCTCCCCCAGCCTCCCCCAGTTCTGTAGTCTATTATGATCTCCTTTGTTTTCTTTATGTTTAGAAGAAGACAGCTGGACCTACACCAGTCTGCAAATTGATCCACCCAGGCCCTGTAGTTGGTCTCTTCGCTATTTTGTATTAACCCCACTATTGCTGTGTCATCTGCAAATGTTATTGTGAGATGCTCAGGTGTGTTACTTCTACTCTCGTTGGTGTAAAGAGTGAACAATACTGGTGAGATGACGCTGCCTTGTGGGGATCCTGTATTGGTCGTAATCGGGGAGGACACGGCTTTATTTACCGTAACACACTGTGTTCTCTCCGTCAGAAAGGACTCAACCCTCCTAATTATGTTAGGATTTACCCCTAACTGCCCTAGCCTCTCCATCATAATGTGGGGCCTGATGGTGTTAAAGGCGGAGGAGAAATCTATGAAGAGAACCCGGGCATATCGTTTGGGCTTATCCAGATGGCAATAGATATTATGGAGTATATACAGAAGGGCATCATCTGTGCTCCGCTTATTCCTATAGGCGAACTGTAAAGGATCGATATTATGTGGCACATCATTTAGAATATGTTTAAGGACCATTCTTTCTAAGCTCTTCGTAACGATTGATGTTAGGGCGACTGGACGATAATCGTTTAAATCAGCTGGTCTTGCTACCTTAGGTACTGGTTAGGGTTGTTAATGAATAATCGAATATCGAATAATGTTTGTTAAGAATTTATTAGACTAAAATAAATGCCTAATGAATATTCGTTTTAGTCTCGCGCAATATGAGAACAGCAACATTTTCCGGTATTTTGCGCGCATGACAAAAACAAGTAGAGATGAAGCGAGCGAGGAGATGTGCTGGACCTCTTCTTTATTTAGGGGCTCATGGGAATGGGGTACCTAGTAAAACGTAAGCAGGAAGTGTTGTGGTTAGAACGTGAAGTGCGAGAGTTAGAGAAGTGTGTGTTATGTTAATGAATGCGGGAGAACTGTTTTGTGAAGCATCATGTTAAACGAAAAGAAGCCTATTAAACTGGTATTCCGAGACATCAAGCCTCTTAATGTCAATGTCAATGTCAAATTTATTTGTATAGCACAATTTACAGACGGCTGAGCCGCACCAAAGTGCTTCACAGTAAAGTGCAAATATGCAGAGAGTAAGTAAAAAGAGACACACATTTAGTTAAAAAGATAAAAAGAAACAAATAAAAACAAAAGGAGAGATATCAAAAGGTGACCATGGGACACTGTAAACAGGTGATTAAAAGAAGGGGACCCTAATTAAAAGCAAGTGCAAAGAGATGGGTTTTTAACAGGGATTTAAAACTGTGCACAGACTGGGCCGCACGGATGTGGAGGGGGAGGCAGTTCCAGAGACTAGGGGCTGCAACCGCAAAGGCTCTATCCCCCTTTGTCTTTAACCTGGTCCTGGGCACTTCCAGTAGCAGCTGGTCAGCTGACCGTAGTGCTCTGGAGGGGATGTGGTGATGGAGGAGATCAGACAGGTAAGTGGGGGCCAGACCATGGAGGGATTTGAATACAGTCAGTAGGAGTTTGAAGTCTATGCGGTAGCGGATGGGTAGCCAGTGGAGTGATGCAAGGACCGGGGTGATATGTTCTCGCTTTTTTGTACAGGTGAGTAGTCGAGCAGCTGAGTTCTGCACTAACTGTAGGCGGCGGAGTTGAGATTGGTCAATGCCGGTGTAAAGAGCATTGCAGTAGTCCAGTTGTGAAGTGATGAATGCATGGATAACTCTCTCCAGAGCACTGCGGGGCAGGTAGGCTTTGGTCTTGGCTAGGGTTCGTAGGTGGAAAAAGCTTTTCCTAACCACTGCACTGACCTGCTGCTCGAACTTGAAGGCACTGTCAAAGATCACCCCCAGATTTCTGACAGAGGGCCTGATGTTGGAGGCGAAAGACAATTATCTCTGTCTTGTTCTCATTTAAGTTGAGGAAGTTTGCACCCATCCATGCCTTGATGTCAGCCAGACAGTCAAGCAGTGAATGGAGCGCAGCCTGCCCATTGGCCTTTAGGGGGAGATACAGCTGGACGTCATCGGCAAAGCAATGGTAAGAGATGTTGTGTCTTGCCAGGATTTCCCCTAAGGGTAAGATGTATAGAAGAAATAAGATGGGACCTAGTATAGAGCCTTGAGGGACCCCACAGGTGAGGGGGGCAACAGAAGAGATGCAATCTCCGAGCTGAACAGAGAAGCTCCTGTCAGCCAGATAGGACTGAAAGAAATTCAGGGCTGTGTCTTTGATGCCTACACGATGTTCAAGCCGAGACAGCAGGATCCCGTGATCCACGGTGTCAAAGGCTGCTGTCAGGTCTAGCAGCACCAGGATCACAGGGCTACCTGAGTCAGCGGCTAGGAGCAGGTCATTTAGCACTCTCAGGAGAGCAGTCTCTGTGCTGTGGGCTGTTCTGAAGCCGGACTGGAATTTCTCAAAGATGTTGTTGTTGGTAAGAAATGATTGCAGCTGGACATAAACTTCTCGCTCAAGGACTTTAGACAGGAAGGGTAGTTTGGAGATTGGCCTGAAGTTTGAGAGAGTAGAAGGGTCCAGGTTTGGTTTCTTTAGTAATGGCTGCACCACAGCATGCTTGAAGGCACCTGGGACACAGCCAGAGGACAGGATGCTGTTGACCAGCAGGAGGAGGAAGGGGGCAACTGAGTCAAAGACAGTAGCATCTTTGAATAGGCGGGAGGGTAGACAGTCAGAGGGGCAGTTGGAGGGCTTCAGATGTCTGATTGCAGCAGATAGGGAGGACAGAGAAATGGGCTCAAACTGCTTGAGGGCAGCTGGCTGGAGGAGGGGGGGAGGGGCAGGGAGCGGGGTGGTGGAGGTACCAGAAGGCCTCAGTGCTGCAATCTTGTCTATGAAGAACTTTTGAAAGCTTTCACAGAGGGCAGGTGAGGGCACAACAGGGGAGACATTTCGGGGATTAATGAGAGAATTTAGTGTATTGAAAAGAACCTGGGGTTTGTGACTGTTGCTGGAGACCAGGGTGGAGATGTATTGTGATTTGGCGGCTTTAACGGCCCGGTGGTAGTTCGCCAAACAACATCGGAGGATTTGGAGGGACACATGGAGTCGGTCCTTTTGCCATTTGCGCTCAGCTCGTCTACAGGCGCGTCTGAGGTCACGCGTTGCATCACTAAGCCATGGAGTTGACTGTGCTTTAGTGCGTTTGGGCTTGAGAGGGGCAATGGAATCCAGAATGCCAGAGCAGGCTGATGAGAACATAGAGAGAAGCTCATCAGCAGTGAAATCAGCGCTAAAGCCCAGTGATGGCCTACACAGGGGGGAGTTGTTAAAAGCAGCTGAAAATTGCCCAGCAGTCGAGGAGTTTAGCATGCGCGAGACCCGTTTGGAGGCACTAGGGGTGCTACCTGAGTATGGGGCTGACAGAGTGAACAGAATAGGAGAATGATCAGAAAATGAAATGGCACATATTTCAATTTCAGAAACAGAAACACCATAGCATAACACAAGATCAAGAGTGTGACCCTTTTCATGTGTTGGGCCAGTGACAGCTTGCTTGAGACTGAAAGAGTCGATGAGGTTCAGAAAGTCCCGGGATAGAGGTTGCGACTCACAGCAAACATGGACATTAAAATCGCCACAAATTGTAATTGTAATTAACTGTTTCATCACCAATATACCAGTAGAATAACCCGTGTTTGAACGATTACCTCGCAAGCTGCCGGCAAGTGAAGTTACAGTTTTTCTCAATTGTTTACACACAATTTCTGGTACTTGAAACACAATTCCAATAATATGTAGCTCATGCACCAACCTCCTGAACCGATTCTGCTGAACTATAAGCACAATGTCTGCTTTACACTCAAATTGCCGTTCTAAAACACACTGTTTTCAAAACACTACACACAATTCTGTGCATTAGACACAATTTTCATGAAGAAAATGTCTTGTTTTCACAAAGAACACACTGCCATTCAAATTCTAAAGCTAACTGCCCTACCATGCACACTGACTCTTCAGATGGGCAAACTTCTGTCACACAGTCTTACAATTAGCAATCAGAGCTTTAGTATTACAGTAGTACAGGCAGAGGCAGAGCCAGAGGAGTGAGAGTACTGTAAGAGGAGGAGGATGGGGAGGCCAAGGACCGTAGTCTCTGATGAGATCCGAGCCACTAGAACATTGCAGTGCTGCGTATCAATACAGTACAGTACCGGACAGTACAATACAGCTCAATGAGCACAGTAGTACAGTATTGCCTGTGGGCTGTTCTGTAGGACTGTAAAAATAAAGTATGTTTCAAGTATTTGGGGAAAGTAATCCTACTTTGTATTCCTAGACAGTTTACAGTATTTTACTATTTGTTTGGTAGCCGAAAGATTACCAACACAAGGGCTTCTGTCTCCTGAACAGGAAACTGAAATCATGAGCATTGTCCTAGAAAAAACGGCATAACATTACGGCAAATACAAAGAAAAATAATAGAAAACAATGAGATATTTCAAAATATTGATAGGGTAAGCATATCAACTTACTGTATCAGCTTATCTACTGTTTGTAGTACTGTTTGTAGTGTAACACTGAACAAAAAAAAGGCCCAAGTCATTATAATGAATGGAGAAGTGTTTTCAATTCATCGCAGTGTTTTACACTGAGCACATCAGTGTTCAACTGGTCCTTATAAATGTCTTGATATATGATGGTTTGTGTGTGTCTCTTGAGAACAAAAGAGCATTTTGAGGAGAAATTACATTGTTTTGAAGGTAAAGTGTCATTTTGCAGGAGAATTGTGGAGTTTTGCCCATTGTGTGTGTTGTTTTGGATTTGTGTGTAGAGTTCTGAGAATATGAGGCATGTTTTCAGAAAATGTGTGTTAACAATCGAGAAAAACTGTAAAAGTGATAAGATAACGGGCCGACCGGCAAGGTAACAAAATGTTCATCCGACCATAAACGAAACCAGCACCGGAGATTACCAGTGAGCGTTGCAGCCTACATGTTCAAATAGGACCTATGTCGGATGGCATAATGCCCTGTAAAATAAAGTTTACAACTGGTTGTAAACAACTTATTTCTTGATAAAGGTATTTTTTTTTTAATATATATCACCGTTAATATCAATTGTGTGCGTGTTGGACATGTGGGACTGGGAGTGATGGGTGGGGGCAAACGTCATGATTTAGCAAATAATCGATTAATTGTTCAATAACGTTATGATTAGTCGAACATGAAAATTCATCTAAAGTCCCAACCCTAGTACTGGTACTATGAGTGAGGACTTCCAGGCTTTAGGAATGTAGTGTGTATCTAGAGACTTTTGGAAAAGCTGGCAGAAAATAAGGCTAAGTTGTTCACTACACTTCTGCAGAACCCTTCCACTGATTTGATCAGATTTTGATTTTGGAATCAATTTTATTAAAAAATGTACCTCATCTGCTGTAATAGATAGAGGAGTACCAAACTTTCATGCTCTAGGAGAAAGTCTGATGTTTCGAACCGTGCATAAAAAAACATTTAGGTCATAGCAAATGCTTCATCATCTCCATTTGTATCTATGCTTTTTCTTCTCTTCCTTCCCTATCATTGTATACATCCCTTGCCATGCATGTTTCAGGTTATTCCCCCTCATTTTTGCCTCAATCTGCAGTTTATATTTCTGTTTACAGTCATTTTTTATCTGTCTAATCTCCTTCTGAATTTCTCTCATTTTAGACATGTCTCCCTGTTCAAAAGGTCTCCTTTTCCTGTGCAGTGCAACTTTTAATTCTTTATTTACCCAAGGTTTATCATTTGGAAATACAGTAAAAGTTTTTTCTGGGATTATACAGTCTACACAGAACTGATTATAGTCAGTCACCACTGAAGTTACCTCTTCCAAGTTATTGCTAGTATACACGAAAATGTCTTGAACATCCACTAAATTCTCAGAGAACAAACTTCGGCGCATCAGGTGCCATGTTTTCTAATTTAGCCATTGTGTCATATATCCTATTCGCCGCGACCTTGGTATTTGCACAGGGAGGAATATATACCACAGTTACAAACACCTGTCCAAATTCCCTAGGAAGATAGTACGGTCTTAACGACAGCGACAATAGCTCAATATCCTCCGAGCAATGGGAGTCTCTTACTGTGTAGTTTTTGCACCATCCCTCATTGATATAAACACACACTCCCCCACCCAGTCTTTTGCCGGTTACCTGTGCATCACGGTCCAGTCTAATCGGGTCACTAAACCCTGTGATCCTGAGTGTTGAATTAGTAATAGTGTCTTTAAGCCATGTTTCCGTAAAACACAACAGACAACTTTCCCGATACTCTGAGAGGTACCTCACAGCGTTCCGTAGCTCCGTAAGTTGCTTCACCAAGGAGCGGGTGTTAGCCAGGATGACCGTAGGTAGAGGTGACTTGCGCCCCCGTGCGCAAACTCTCCACCGAACGCCCCCGCGCCGGCCTCTTTTCCTCCTCGGTGCTGTGGATGTCCGAGTACACTCCTCAGGCAGATCCACTGGGAGGTTTCCGCTGTTCAGATCCCTTAGTTGCCAGAGTTGATCCCGGGTGTTAAAACCCATTTGTTGTGGCGGCGGCCGATGCATGGCCTCCCCAACTCAGTGAAAGGACTGTCGACAGCAACAGGTGGATCGCCAGGACGATAACCAAAAGCTGCGTAGCAGTAGAACACATCTTGACTTTTGTTGTCTCGCTTCTTTTGTTGTCTCGCTTCTCGCTTCGCTTCACACACACACACACACACACACACACACACACACACACACACACACACACACACCTCTCTGATTTGTCCAACATCAATGTTGTAGATTGCATGGAATGGCAATCTTGTCAATTGACAATGATGAAAAGTCCATGGATCGCGCTTTTGGAAGTACCAACGACAAGAAGAAATGGTTGACTGGTCTGGACGATTGAATCTAGATGATGTTGGATGCTGTTCCCCATCTGTATGAAAAACAACCAATTTCAATTAATTTTAATGGTCAACATGCAAATGCGCACACACACACACACACACACACACACACACACACACACACACACACACACACAATTAAGCAAAATGTGACTACAAACCTTTCTAAATACGACAAGATTCCCCATTGCTTGAGAGGTAGACATCTTTCCTGTTTTTTTTACGGCCTTGTGCAGAAAGGTTGCTGTCCAAACCAAACAGAAAATTAGCAAACAAAATCATGTGATTAGTCTTGCTTAAGGTATAGTACCAGTCAACAGTTTGCACACACTTTTCCCTTATATTAAGGAGTTTTACATTGTAGGACAAATGAAAGATCAGACATTAGGTTCTTCTAATACCATACAATCACTACATGCCAATAACTACATACCATGTAAATCATCAGTCCCTGAGAGAGGTGTTTCTGCTTCCTGGATCATTTATTGTAGTTCGGCGCATGAGGAAGATGGTGATGTGCTTAAAACATAAAGGAATGGACTTTACAAATACTTCACAGTATAATGAATTACATGTAATAGCATATTGAGTATTGAGTAAGAACAATTGTAGCAATTAACATGATAAAGCATATTGTATTACCCATGGGTTTCAGTAATCTCCGCAACAACAACGTTGACCATCTGATGTCTAGAGGAATCTGTAAGCATCTTTGTCCTCTCATATTCCTTGATGATTCTATCTCCTCCAGGCTTCTTCTGTAGAATGTTCTCTTTGACCTTTGAAGAACATATGAAAGGCACAATATGCCCTGGATGTTACCAAAATACCGTTGTGTGGTTTTCAGTTTAGGTTACCTTAGTGTTCATGGGCAGCATAAAGCATACAATATTTAATTAGGGGAAGAAAATATACCACTTACTCGCTCTGCACCATCATCTCTTTGGCACTTATTTGGAGACAAGTGTCATCTGAATCACATGACACAAAAGGAACATCTGCTGCAAAACAGAGGTCAGAATAAATCAGTATTATAACCATGTCCAGAACATGTGATGGCAGTATGTCATGTAATCTTTGATGGCTGACTGGAGATAGGGATAAAGAAGACAAAATCAACATCACAAACTCCACAGAATGACATTTCATTAAAAAATAAATAAATAAATGTTTAGACTGTTGTGATATATTCACAAAGCTGGTCCTTTATCAATTATCTGCTACATTACATGACTACATTCCATCTCAAAACTCACCATTTTCTTCTGCAGGCTTCAGCTTTAATACACCACAATTAGGATTCTTCACCAAATCTTCAACCACATCACTGTCAATCTCTGTACCAGACTCATCACACACTTTTAACCCAGCTTGGTGTTTGACTTCAGCACCAATTTTGATGAACACTAAAATAAAAACAGAAATCTAAAATCTAAAAAAACAACAACAACAACAACAAACCATAGACTAAAACAATGCAACCATTTTAATAAATCAGTACCTTGATTTAAAGTGGCATCAGTTTCCACAATGTTAATGTATTTCTGGTCTGCCTTGTATTTAACCTTCACCAACATCCTGTGAAAACATGGTGGGCATAATCAACATCTCTTTTAAATAAGTCTTCAAACAAAGGAAGCAACAATCATCTTAGTGATACTGAGTAGCTGCTAAACTATTTTAACCTAAAGCTAACATGTTGTGTATTCCATGCTACCAATGAATTCAGCTATCAACACAGGTCCTTGATAGCCAATTAAGTTAATGCAGCTAATTTCGAAATTACGTTTAGTAACCAACACATGAAGACCAAATTCATTGCCTATGGATGCGTGAAGTACGTGAAAAGTGCTTTTTGGTAGAGCACCAATTTGCTAATTTGATGGCTATTAATGACCGTTAATGTTAGCTGAATAGCTGAATAGCTTGGGCAGCCGTGGTGTACTGGTTAGCGCATCGGGCTTGTAACCGGAGGGTTGCCGGTTCGATCCCCGACCAGTCCACCACGGCTGAAGTGCCCTTGAGCAAGGCACCTAACCCCTCACTGCTCCCCGAGCGCCGCTGGTTGGGCAGGCAGCTCACTGCTCTGGGTTGTGTGATTCACCTCACTGTGTGTTCACTGTGTGCTGTGTGTTCACTAATTCGGTTAAATTGGGTTAAATAAAGAGAACTGAATTTCCCTCACGGGATCAAAAAAGTATATATTCATTCTATTCGAATATAACGCCTCATTAAGCTATTGTTAGCCACCATTTGATGTCTGATTGACATTATGCTAAGCCAACAATAAAAGCTAACGTTATCCATGTAGCAGCTATTGGCTGACAGGCTAAACAAGCCAACTATTGGCCGTTAAACACGCTTACATTAAGGTATCATATTTGGTCAAGTAAACATTAACGTGATACAAATAAAATACATACAACATTGTCCAACACTGAAGCAAGAATTAGCTAGGTTTAACATTAATGTGGTTAACTTCCCCATCCGTTAGCATGCTAGCCCCTGAAGGTCAACACATTTCATCATGATATCTTGACCATTGAGGTTAAATTACACTATGCTTTCGCAATCCGCTTATCGTGTATAATTTTCGATGTATACTACTATACGGAACATGTCAAATGATTGTCTCTAGTAAGTGTATTTTAAATGAACATTTAGGGGAGCGCCGGGTCAATTGAGACACTTTTCAGTTAAACGATCTTTTCAAAGATTACGTTATGTACACAAACATTTTTATCATGTGATCAACAACTCACATGTGTTGTGTCTTAGTTACAAGTGTAATTTAACACATATGTTGGATGATCGCGCTGTTTTCAAACTTTGAACGTAAGTTGACATTTGTCTCAAATGCCCCACGTATGCGTGTCGTTTGAGACACATCGGAGGGGCAATTAATACAGCATGTTTTAAACAGAAACTACTGACCTTACTCACGTTTTTATGAAGCATATCGGACAACATACTAGTGTATTCGTCATCCCGAAAATGTAACATTATTTCTCGCAATATAACTAGGTCAAACAAATATTTTTGTCCCGTGCGTAACTTCTGATCCAAAAAAAAAATCTACCGCATGTAATATTTGTTTCCCTCGCTTCGCTGAATATCTGTGGATTCAGGTCATACACATGTTTTGTTATGTTGTTCATTCAAACAAGTTGTTGTTAACTCAAATCAGTTGTTGTTCCTCGCAAAACAGTTATTAATTCGGTGATTTATACAGATACTGATCGTGTAATGTGGCCACATCCGGGTTATAGCGTTAGGGACATTTAAACAGCTGTACCAATTGAACCTCCAGCGACTACTGACACTTAGATCTGTTTTGCTTCTAAACTTCAAAACTATGACATTGCATACTCTAGGGTCTGTTTAAGTACGAATTTGTTGTATCCTGCATTTATGGAGCTGCCACTAGGGTGCAGTATTAGGGAGTTACATCCCTGCAGTTGACTAACACACATGTAGAGTGGAAGAAGAATAAAGAAACACATGTGGACTTAACCAGGTGCTGTGACTGAGTTTCTGGAGAGTTAACCTCAGTTTTAGTCTTTAATAGAATTCATCTGTTGTTTGATCATATTATTATTGCATGGCACCCACAATAGAACTTTTGATCACAAAAAAACTACCGCATGTAAGATTTTACTTACCGTAGACGAAAACCGGTTCCCGCGAATAACTTTTGAATGGCGTGACGTAATTTCACGAGATTACCCAGGATTGGTAGATGTTATGTGGTAGACGTAGTGTCAAAATCTGACGGCTCAAGCTTGGATGGTTTTCGAGGAAATCGCTGTGTCTCAATTGCCCCATGTCCCAATCGACCCGGCGCTCCCCTACTAACCTTCAGCAGCATTCAGGGGGATTCTTCCAATAACGTCTTCTCCTGTTCAGACTGGCTCCGTTGGCGCTGCATACAGTGATAGGCTACCGTTCTTCTCTGAAGTGAGATGCCAGAGGGCATTGTTTGACAGTTTGAGAAAATTGTCAAAAAATAAAAACGTCTCAAGTCTTAAAGGGATATTCCGCCATTTTTGGAAATACGCTCATTTTCCACCTTCCCTCGAGCAAAACAATCGATATTTACCTTGTTCCCGTTCATCCAGCCATTCTGTGAGTCTGGCGATAGGCTACAACTTTTAGCTTCAGCCTAGCATAGATTATTGAATCGGATTAGACCATTAGCTTCTCGCCTGCTAGCTTCATGTTTAAAAGTGACTAAGATTTCTGGTAATTTTCCCATTTAAAACGTGTCTCCTCTCAAGTTAGAAAGTGCAATAAGACCAACTGAAAATGAAACCTGGCGTTTTTCTAGGCTGATTTGACATGGAACTACACTCTCATCTGGCGTAATAATCAAGGCAACTTGCAAACGTACCATAGGCGCAGTGATATCGTACGCAGCATCTGAAAATAGTCCCCATAGACAACAAGCAATAGTAGTGCCATGTAGCTGCAAGTTGCCTTGATTATTACGCCAGATGAGAGTGTAGTTCCATGTCATAATAAATATGCATACATGCATATTAATGATTTTATTTGGTTTCTGCACGGTTGAATAAGTTAGGATAAATTAAGTTTCGTTTCTGCGCAGTGCGAGTGTATAAGCAAGCAATCTACGCTTGCAGTTTCAGCAGAGGGTTGAAGAAGTTTCAGCGCATTGAGTGTAAATGTTAAGTTTTCTATTCTATTTATCTATGTGAAGAATTCTACAATAGAATCTTAAGTTTATAGAATTTCTAATTTCCATTTCCTTATCAACAAGGAATAAATATGTTTATTTGTATTCGAAGCTGCTATGGTTTCAGAATTGTTTATTTGTTATTAAAACTCTGTGCGCGAGGCGCGTCTGTATGTTGGCTACCGAAAGAACGCATAGTTCATTATTGCCATTGTCACGGTGGAGGCAGACCATAACGCTAAGCTTTGCCTTTATTTTGCATTAAGCCTTAAGTTATAGTGCTTAATCTAGCTGTGCGCAAGAACTACCAGCAACAAGGTATTTATTTCCATTTGTTTTATGTCATTTTGTTTGCTATATTCGTTTTATCTTAATGTGTATATTACTGTAAAGCCAACCAATTTATGCATCGTTTTAGGCCTGGTATACTTGTACTCAGAAGAGAAGAATTAAGTTAAGCTCAACCTCTTTCTATAACCAGCGGCCAACGAGGTATTTGTTACTTTGTTTTATATTGTTTTTCCTTGTTTCTTTGTATCATTTTGTTGTTTATACACTGTACACTGATGTATCCTTTTGGTGATTACTTGATAGTTCTCACGGCGTGAATGGAGTGTGGAGACTTCGGTGTATCCAGATAAATAAACGCCCGTATCTAAGAACCTGCCCCCGTTGTGTTGTTGTGGAAAGAGCTACAGTGAGAACTCGTTGGCCGCTGGTTATAGAAAGAGGTTGAGCTTAACTTAATTCTTCTCTTCTGAGTACAAGTATACCAGGCCTTGTTGCTGGTAGTTCTTGCGCACAGCTAGATTAAGCACTATAACTTAAGGCTTAATGCAAAATAAAGGCAAAGCTTAGCGTTATGGTCTGCCTCCACCGTGACAATGGCAATAATGAACTATGCGTTCTTTCGGTAGCCAACATACAGACGCGCCTCGCGCACAGAGTTTTAATAACAAATAAACAATTCTGAAACCATAGCAGCTTCGAATACAAATAAACATATTTATTCCTTGTTGATAAGGAAATGGAAATTAGAAATTCTATAAACTTAAGATTCTATTGTAGAATTCTTCACATAGATAAATAGAATAGAAAACTTAACATTTACATTGAGTGTTCCCGTAATTCCATGCGAGTTGATGTTAATGCAATAATATTAGATTACACTGGCCTGCAGACTATTAATATATATTTTGAATGTAATGGTCCTATGTAGCCGTGTGTTTTTCATTATATATCTGTAACTACTAAACTACTTCGTTTCCAAAGGTCCTTTGCATAGAGAATTGAAGTCACCCTTAATGTGTATTGCATGTAAGCCTAATAGACATAATACATTTTGGCAATGGTTATCAACCTATTTTCGCGACAGGGCCCGCACTTGTCTTGTTACGCCACTGCTTAGAGATGTGTGAAGTTGGATGGAGTAAGAGTGGAGAAAGGCTGGAGGAACACCACTACAGTTGCTGCGTTTACATGAGAGCTTTAATTCCGAATAAAACCAAGTTAATTCAGAATAAAAGTTAACTCTGCTTTAAAAGAGACCATTTAAACGTGTTCTGCCCAAATAAGTTGTCTGAGCTAAAAGACTTTAAAAATGACTAAGTTCTATTTTATTCTATGTTGAGGTCATTTGTGATTGTGTTATTAGGTGCGTTTGCGATGAGCTGCGGCTGACTTAGGCTGACTTAGGCTGGCTTCATACGTCAACGAGAGCTGCAGAGTCTTAGCAGGAGGGGCGACTAGCACACGCAGCTCATCCCGGACAGTCTGACTGAGCTTACGTACCTGAAGTTACTCGCGAGAGACCTCGCTGGAGACTTCGCGGTAGATATCGCGGGATTTTGTATTAAATACAGTAAAACTTTTATTCTTACTCATTAAAATGAGCATGGTGACTGACGAAATAAATTGATATGATGTGTTTAAATAAACCACTGTTGTCATACAGTTAAACAGGCCTGCATTGCAGCACATTAATTAAATATCAAGTGTTTTCCGTGTGTATATATTTAACCAACAGCATAAAATAGCAGAGTATCCTCACGTTTTCAGTAGGCTAGCCTACCGCTGTTCCAAAAATCACAAATAAGAAGGTATCCGTTCGATTTCTGTTCATTTTAGCAGATTCTAACGTAAGGAGCAAAGATTCTAGAACAGAGCAAGATGGATCACAGGGATAAGCTCCAGCGTCATCCCAGACGTTGGTTTTAGTGCAGTTGAACTGATCCGTCTTGGTCCGCTCTAGTGTCTTGGGTAAGGAGGCAGAACGAGACACCTGTCATACTCGTCATGGGGAGATTCTTCCAAACGGCCCTATCACAACTTTGAACTGACGTCATTGGGGAGGGTTTTGGCCAGCGCAGTTGCTTAAAAACGAACTGCGCTGAACTGCGCTGGCTGAGCTAAGACGCAGTCTCCCGAGATCTTGTAAGCACATGTGACATGATGTCACGGGGGTAACTCCCACCGCGACTGCAAGAAGTCGGACATGATTTCTAACCAGTTTGCATTTCGTCTGTCCCAGTATGCACTCTGTTTAACCCAGCATGCATCACATCAAGTCAGATCTGCGCAGATTTTCGTCAAGTCAAACGCACCTATTGCTGGGGCTTTTGTTCTGACACTTCTGTTGCTATTGGGTAGATAAGAACGCGATAGCAGGAAGTTGTAAAACCAGGAAGAATATGTAAACAGATAGGCCCTTTCCGAAACGGATCCCTACTCACTTCGACTCGGTTAGCGAGTGAACTTCCTTTTCAAGTCCACTCGTGGGTGCGGAGAACACTCGCATTTGAAGGGTTAGGGGGTTAAAACAGCGCTACATTTCGGATGCGCTTGAAGGGAGAAGGAAGTTGACGTCATATTCGTTTTCATAGAAATTATGAATCCAATATATATTAAATCGCCAATTAAGATGTTCTGGACACCCCTATGTATTAGGATATACATCCCTCTTCTCTCCTTTCATTACTATGAGTGAGGAGTTGCATTTTATGCTTTATTTAACATAAAATTATAAAGGTGCTGTAAATGCGACCTGCACATGTGTTCAAATATTACAGCCTACTTCTGTACGATCTTGCACATTTTACTGAGTATCAAACTGAACATGAGTTGTTACAATGTAGCTTAAATCACGCTTTTGTCTGTAAATGCCGTCATACGGACCAAAAAACAACTGGCAGGGAGATTCACGAGCTGCACGAACACTAGAAAACGGTTGCACCTGCGTTTCAAGTCAGCATCGATGCTGACTTGCTCCTGGAGGCGTGGTAGCCCCTCTCCCTAGGCACTTCACTCGACTCAAAATTCGTTTCGGATGATACTTAATGTGGCGGACCCTCGCGTGAACGCGCAAACGAAGTGGAAGTGTGTAGTGTTAGGATTTAGGGGCTGGTTTCGGAAAGGGCCATCCACGTTACTACTGTTTTCCCTTCTAATGAAATCTAATTTAATCCGCTTGGATTACGCCTTCAGAAAGCATTGACTGTAAGTGCTATGAGTTTTTTTTATATGTTTAGAATTTGATGTTTGAATGATTTAATGGAATTTGATAATTAGATTGCCTGTGCGTGTGTGATTACGATCACGTTAACATCAGGTTAGCATGTTAACATGTAAGCTAAGCCAGGGGTTCCCAAACTTTCCCATGACAAGGCCCCCCAAATACCACTAGATTGTGGCCAAGGCCCCCCTTTTGCATGATGTTGTATTGAACCCATCAACGATACGGCAAATGTAGAAATAAGTGAATAAAATAGGCCTATATAGGCGAAAATCTATTTCTTTTATAGGCTTTGCAATAATAACACTTGTATTTAGGGATGTAATGGTATTACACGATTATAGTGACCAAAATTATCACAATTTTCAGTATTATCGCGCTATTTGAAAAAAAAAAAAAAAGTGTTCATATGTTAAAAAAAAAAAAGCACAAGCTGAGGCCTACACAAGCTGAAATAGTTTTTAAAAAGTGTGACAGTTCCATTGCAAAAAATATAGGCAAAACCTTATTGCCTTAAGCGGGATACAGATCATGCACAGTGACAATCCTAGTCTCTGTTCAACCCTCCAAACACACAAAATGGCTTGTCTTGTTTCTATTTCATATTTTGAATTAATAAACGTTATGTATTTTGCTAACATTTATAGTATCTTTAGGATCTGCATAATTAGCCTACTTATAGCTGAAACTATTCAGTAATTTGAAAACTTCACATTGATTACACTTGTCTTGAATGATATCACAGGGGTGGTGTGTACAGTAGATGTAATTGAGTGCCTGTCACTTTAAAAAGTCTGTGAATGTAATTAGGTTTCATTCGGTTTTAGGAAAATATCACGCATAATTCAAGGCTATATAGTTTCATTACATAAAATGAATGTTCAAAAAACTAACAAGGTAAAGAAAATATTTCTGGTGTCATAGAAAAGATAAGTGTCTTGCAATGTTAAATTCTATGATTTAGGTAGGTTACCGTAGCATGGGATTGTGTGTCGTCCCGTTCACATTTTCCTTGGTCATGTTTAATTGGCCGGGCGCTTAAGTTACTCTACCATGCCTTTGAGTTTGGTATATCTGTTGTATCCAATGAGTGACAACCAGTGCTCAAAATAAAACGTTACGGTATTCTCCTGATAATGGATTTAATATTCATATTCATGAATGTACATAGATAGACACAGAGTGGCCACAGCGCACGCTTGAAGTGAAAATGTTCCGCCTTTTAAATGTGTAGCCTTATCCGAATCGTGGTTAAATCCATCAAATTAGACAACAGAATCAGTGCAGTTTTGCTTCATAGTAGCCTACCAGGCGTAGGCTACGTCAAAAGCAGGCTCGGATGAAGCTGGAAGGAATTTAACATACGGTTTCCAGGCCATGGTTATCAATCGCGATAATAATGATAGGCCTATATTTGAAATGAACACGGTAATTGTTAACGTCAACACCGGTAGCCTAATCGTTACATCCCTAAAATACAAGCAGGTAGCCTCTGGAACAAATTATTATAATGGTATTTCATATCAATACCTACAATAATAGAAATATTCTGATTTTTTTTTTTTTTTGCTTAATTACAGTATATTTTCATCCTACTTGCTGCGGCCCCCCTAGCGCCCCCTGGCGGCCCCCACTTTGAAAACCACTGTCCAAGGACACCTAAGCACTTTCCCGGGACACCCAGACACTGTCCAAAATTAAGTGCATTTTTATGTAGGCCTCTAAGGGTTTTCTAAAAGCCCCTCCCATAAAATGCTAATTATTATGTTTATTTGTATAGAACCCCTGGCGTGTAGTCATTGTATCTTTTCACTTTGTTTGCTGTATGTTTGCCTAAATTAATAACTAATTTGCATCAATAAACACGTCACTGATTTAAAAGTTTCCTTGCCCTTCCCCCATTTCTCCCAATGGTTTCTCCTTCATCACGCAACGCGAAAGTTGTCATAGTGACAGAACAGCTGACTGCAAAAGTGTCAGTGGTGCGCCCGCTTTGGACGTTATCAGTCCATTGAATGGGCGTTATCAATCGTAATCAGCCTCATAGTTATGGGTTAGAAGGCGCCATCTCCGCCTTCTAGCAGGTTCAGAAGGCTGTTATCACGCATTCGCATGGTTGACCACGATACAAACACATTAGGATCCCAGAATTCAATCAGAAATCAGAAACGGAAATTACCGAGCAGTGACGAAGTAAAACAAAGAATTCAAATCGGGGAAAGGAAGTGAGCTGCGTTTCGTTGCGTTGTTGTTATATTGATTTGTGCATTTGCAAAACTGATGAAATCGGAGAAAATATGGTAGCCTACGCCATATATTACCCTGCACCGTATTGTTTGGTTGCTCATCTGGTTTATTCAGGTTGCTCATCTGGTTTATAAATGCATGCATTTCATATTGATTTGTGCATTTGCAAAACTTTAGATCGGGAAAAAATTACAGCATACGGCATTATGTTACCCAGCACCGTATTGTTTGGTTGCTTATCTGGTTTATTCAGGCTTTTAGGTCTAATAAATGGCTTGATTGCATGGTAATTTTGCTAGCAATGAAGTTGAATTAACATTACATAATTGGGCAAATCTGTCAATGCAAGGTAGGCCTACATAACTTATAACTAATACTATTGATACTGTAACGTCCCGTGTCAATGACGAGACAGTTTATCACAAACCGGTACTTTTAATAATGACTGTTGTCGGCCACAGCCACACCACAACTCTTGACATGTACATGATGTAGGTGCCCAACTCACACAAGTCTCCTCATAATCACCACACTGATTTCCCCAAAACACACACATCACACCCCGGAAGGGGGTGGCACCCCAACCATTGGCCCAGGTAACAGAGCCTATCAGAACATCTAACACATTAACTGTGCCCACATACTTTTTAAGAACTTAGACACGCTACAATACTATGAAATTCATTCAGATTATTATAGGGTGTTGCAGGGATTGATATGGTGCTTGCTATGCTAAATACAAAATCCCAACACCCAAAAAACTACCACCACTCAAAAATATACGTCAGTCGTAACGTCCTGACCTATGGTCTTCTGAAGCACAAAGAAGGGTGGAATATAACTTATTACAGCTACATAGGTATGGGTTAGAAGGGGCCATCTCCACCTAGTTCGGAAGGCTGGCCCCTTCTAACCCATACCTATGGGGCTGATTACGATTGATAATGCCAATTCAATGGAGGGATAACAGCCTTCTGAACCTGCAAGAAGGTGGAGATGGCCGTTAAGACTGACATATATTTTTGAGTGTTGGTCGTTTTTAGGGTGTAATATTAGCATAGCTCATCTGAAGTAGCCTAAATCATATGTTGTTGGAAAGCTTGAGGAGTGTAGATGTGATTTAAGCTGTAATAAGTTATATTCCACCCTTCTTTGTGCTTGAGAAGACCATATGCGAGGATGACATCACTGTTAAGACTGACGTATATTTTTGAGTGTTGGTAGTTTTTTGGGTGTAATATAAGCATAGCTCATCTGAAGTAGCCTAAATCATATATTTTTGGAAAGCTTGAGGAGTGTAGATGTGATTTAAGCTGTAATACCCTTTGAATGCTTGGGGTGTGAATGCGATTTAAGTTACAAGTTATATTCCTCCCTTCTGTGTGCTTGAGAGGACCATAGGTCAGGATGACATCACCATTACGACTATATTTTTGAGTGGTGGTAGTCTTTTGGGTGTTGGGATTTTGTATTTAGCATAGCAAGCACCATATCAATAGCCTGACGACGTCATACTCAATTCTTGTCAGAATATGAGTCTGAAACTGCTCCATTCAGCTGCGATTATGGGGCGTGATTCAACGATACAGGGCGGGGGGGATAGCTCTGCACTCATTGGATAGACCAAACCAAACAGAACAAGTTATTGGCTGTCAGTATCTGCGAAATCTAAGACAGAAATATGTGGGGTAGGCTATGGAAAACATCCTCCTTCGTTTTTAAAAATAATTCCTTCAAACTGTATGCAATGAACAGCTGGGGAAGTGTGTCGTTAACCCAACGAGCAAACAGACATTTTTAAACAAACGGGAACAACATCACCCAAACATGCTGTTTTAACTTGGTGAAAGTGAAACTGAAGTTTTCCCACATATCCTCGTTGGTCTAAGTGTTCAGAAATAGTTGTGCGAATCCGTGATAAAAACCTCCGTTTCAATAGCTAAGATAAACGAAAGTCCAAACTGCATGAACAAATTATGCATTCATAGCCATAGCGTTTCTGTTGCAATCAAAATCAACCTAAGCCAACATGGTCTCACACCCAACTCGTCGAACGAGGACGCATGCAGCCTTGAACGTCACTGCTGTTCATCTGTCAATCATCACGTAATGCCCGCCCTGTGAAATGTGATTGGTCCGAACAGATCTGTATCTCGAATAGAAGCAGCTGAACGGATCAGTGCCAGACCGAAGTTCCCTGCAGTAAAAGAATGGAGGCGGGGCTAAACTTCGGTCTGGCATCCAGGCTACCATATCAATCCCTGCAACACCCTATAATAATATGAATTTCATAGTATCAATAGTATTAGTTATAAATTATGTAGGCCTACCTTGCATTGACAGATTTGCCCAATTATGTAATGTTAATTCAAATTCATTGCTAGCAAAAATAAACTAGCTTGGCAAGCCAAACTACACAGACATGTATAGTTTGGGGTCGGACCATTCACAGAGTTGAAGCCTGTGGGTGGGATGAACAGTTGTCTTTCAAACTGCCTCTGCATGTAATAGGCCAGCATTTGTGACCAATCGTACCCGGTCGGCAAAACGGCAAATACATCCTTCTTTAAAACGAATGACTTGAGTGCTTCTTTCTGCTCAAACTTCAAAGAAAAGCCCAAGTCTAACTCTTCCAAAGCCGATTCAAACGAGCGCGCTTCGTTAGCCTCATCCATGTTTTTCTCAATGGTTGTGCGTTACGGTCTCAAACCCAACTCGTCGAACGAGGACGCATGGTCCAGCCCCCTGGCGTCTTATCGGAAGCCGAAGGTGAGCTAAGGCGGGCTCAAGGACTCCGTACACAGATAGAGCGTTCTGATTGTCTAGGCTGGCGCAGGCTTGTCCTCAACGGTGCGACCCTAGACCATCCCGCTAGGCAAAAATATTTTTGCCCGCTAGGGTGCGTCTAGATTTCTAGGCAATGAATAAACCAGATGAGCAACCAAACAATACGGTGCTGGGTAATGTGGCGTAGTCTGTCATTTATTTCCGATCTAAAGTTTTGCAAATGCACAAATCAATATGAAATGCATGCATTTATAAACCAGATGAACAACCTGAACAAACCAGATGAGCAACCAAACAATACGGTGCAGGGTAATATATGGGGTAGGCTACCATTTCTTCCCCCCGATTTCATCAGTTTTGCAAATGCACAATTCAATATAATAACAACGCAACGAAATGCAGCTCACTTCCTTTCCCTGATTTGAATTCTTCGTTTTACTTCGTCACTGCTCGGTAATTTCCGTTTCTGATTTCTGATTGGATTCTGGGATATAGAGTACTGGAAAATCAAACTCAAGTACAAGTAAAGGTACCCTACCAAAAAATGACTTTGGTAAAAGTTCAAGTCACCGACTGAAATACACTTGAGTTAAAGTCTTAAAGTAGCCTATCTGAAATTTCTTGCACTTAAGTATGACAAGTAATGTTCAATTAAATGTACTCAAGTAATGAAAGTAAAAGTACAAGTAAATGTTAATAATAATCAAAGACAGTCTGAATTTTTTAGATTTTAAAGTTTATCCAGCATTTTTAAACCTGGAAGAAGACAAGTAGTCAGAAGACTGACCGTTCCTCAATGTGCTTCTTTAAATTGGAGGGGGAGTTTTTGTAAGATAGAATTTCAACATTTTTTGGGAGGCATAAGAGGCACTTCATTCGATAGGATGAATCTTTCACATCAACGTAAGAGAACATGGAACTACACTCTCATCTGGCGTAATAATCAAGGCAACTTGCAAACGTACCATAGGTGCAGTGATATCGTACGCAGCATCTGAAAATAGTCCCCATAGACAACAAGCAGTAGTAGTGCCAGTAGTTTGCAAGTTGCCTTGATTATTACGCCAGGTGAGAGTGTAGTTCCATGTCAAATCAGCCTAGAAATGCGCCAGGTTTCATTTTCAGTTGGTCTTATTGCACTTTCTAACTTGAAAGGAGACACGTTTTAAATGGGAAAATTACCAGAAATCTTAGTCACTTTTAAACATGAAGCTAGCAGGCGAGAAGCTAACGGTCTAATCCGATTCAATGATCTATGCTAGGCTGAAGCTAAAAGTTGTATCGCCAGACTCACAGAATGGCTGGATGAACGGGAACAAGGTAAATATCGATTGTTTTGCTCGAGGGGAGGTGGAAAATGAACGTATTTCCAAAAATGGCGGAATATCCCCTTAAGTATGGTATTACTTCGTTACTATACAACACTGTTTGAGTTGCAGCTAATGGCAATATTAGACACATTACATACACGTGCGTTTTTGCTGTTTTTGGGAAATTATAGCCTAAAGTTAACCGCATGACCATGGCCATATGCCAGTGCTATGAACTCGGAGTGATGTTTGAATGAATGTTATGCCCGTAGCCGATGTCCAGATAGAGTGAAGAGCCGCTGTTTTAAATGCAAATTTGAACAGAATGCTACCGACGTGTGTGTCGGCCTGATCAGGCAACAGAAGCGCTAGGCAACCGCGGTTGTTGATGAGTAGCCTAGCCTATGCAACGTTACGTGACTGTAACAGCCTGCTTACCAACACTCTCAAAAAAGATGTGTTGGAAACGACACATCTTTAACACATCTGCGTGTTTATATAAGGACAACACAGGTTGTGTCAATAAATGTGTTAAACCATTTTACACAGTGACTGTGTTAAAATATTGAACACATTAGTGTGTTAAAGACAACACAGTTTGTGTTAGTAAGGTTTTATTTAAGGTTTCATTTATTTATTATTTATTGTTTTATTCATTTTATTCTAAGCTGGTGAGTGAACCAAAAAATCATAGTATGATATTATTTTTTTTTATTAATGATATTAAAAATATTTAATTACATTTAATATACAACAAATCTTACAGTATATCATGGATTCATGTTATCATTAAGACAATCTTTAATGTTAATTACTTTAAGTCTCTTGTCCACTGAAATGCATGTTAATGAGAGAAAAAAAAAACATTTGAAATATTCTAGGAAAATATGAATGACCTCAAAAACAAAATAGACAGGTAATTTAAAAAAAAAAAATCTACACTTGGGACAAATGTACACATATTTGTTACTGCATAGCCTGGAGCTTTGAAATGAGCTCCACAACTGTAGCTCTCTTCCCACTAGAGAGGGGCACTTCGTAAACACTCTCAAAGAAGTGAAACAGATGTGAGTTGGGCAGGATATACCGTATTGCAAATCCAAACATTTTAAAAAGCTTGTCGATGGCGTAGGTCAAACCATTATCCTGCAGTGGGATGGCAACTTTGTCGTTCTCAGCAATGATGATGTATTGAGCAGTGGTGTTGAGTTTACCAATACACACAAGGTTGGGCTGGCGACATTCCACCAGTCGTGCAGGAGGATTTTGGTTGTCCAGAAGGCTGGAAATACTGGTTCCAATCTGGGGGATGGGGGTGGGGTGAGAAAAAAAAGGAATTAGACAAATTAATAATTACGCATTCATATGCACATTATTATACTACACAGCAACTTTTGTTTGCGGGCCACATACAATCTAAGTTGCCACAGGCCAATGCATAATTAGTGCAAAAAGAGTCTAGATGCAGGCCGTTTAATGCTACACGATTAAATGACATTGTATTGAAACGCTGATGTGTGATGGATATATTATGCTCCTGGATCACAGGAAAAAAACAATTGTGTTTTTAAATAGTTTTGTAAATCATGAACAAAATGTGTAGATCTGTGATAAAGAAAGGGAAAGGGCTACTTACAAAGCCTTCATTCTCATCTTCCATCCTGACTCTCAGTGACGGGAAAAGCGTAACCACACACCTCGCCAACCTGGTTTTGTCATCAGTTGCTGGATAACTGCTCATTTAAACTAGATGTACCGCAAAGCGATACACAATATGACCGCCGCTCAGTCCTGCACATTCTCTCCGCAAATATCAATCACGCTTGTGTTTCCATCGCCTACTCCATCCCTACTGCAACTTTTATGTATGTAAATGAGTGTGTGCATGTGTGCGCTTGCTTTTGTGTATGAGTGCTTCTCTGTCTAGTGTGAGTGTGTGTCTGCTTGTGTGTGTGTTTAATGTGTCTCTGAGTATATGTTCACTGTGTTCTCTGCCGTCACTGTCACTCCAATATCAGATAACACACACACACACACACTCACATGCGCGCGTGTGCACACACACACACACACACACACAGAAACACACATACACAGGCACACACTCACACACACACACTCGCACACACACACACACACACACACACACACACAAACACACACACACAGGCACACCCAGAGAGAGAGAGAGAGAAAGAGAGAACACACACAGAATACACACAGATAACACAGACACAGAGAGAGAGAGAGAGAGAGAGAGAGAGAAAGAAAGAGAACACACACAGAACATGCACATACACACATATACACACATGCAAACGCACCCACACACTATAGTACATCACACACACACTCACTTCTCAGCTCCGGTGGTCTCACAAAATGTACTCAAAGATGTGTGTGTGCATGTGTGTGTGTGTGTGTGTGTAGGTGTGTGTGTGTGTGTGTGTGTAAGGGTGTATGTGTGCATTCGTGTGGGCGTGTTTGTGCATGTGTTTGTATAATGTTTTATGTACATGTGTGTATGTAGTGGTGCGTGTGTGTGTAGGTATGTGTGTGTGTGTGTGTGTGTGTGTGTGTGTTCCTGCATGTTTGTTGCACCCAGAGCAACCATTCTCTTTTAAAACATATTTGGAAACTAGTTGATTAAAGGTTTCTAATGGTGTCACTTATATGTTTCTAGGACAAAAACTAGCAGAGATTGAGATGTTTGGAACAGTTTTTGAAATCCCCAGGGGGGGATTTAGACTCCAGATAATACCACCATCTACTGGCCGATGGGTATACAGTCCTGAATGTACACATAAATCCATTTATTTTATAGCCCCCCATGGATGAAATTCCACAAAACTTGGCTTACTCCCAGAGGGTGTCAGGTTAATCATACACATGAAATTTGGTGCAGTTCATAACATCTCATCTGAAGATATGGGCAATTAAAGCAATATTACATTGCATTTTCAATTTTTACGATGGGGGGGCAAATCACAAATGACTGGTTATAAGCTAAGTTGATGCAAGCTCTAGAGAACAACATACCATAAACATTTTGTCATCCTCGGTGCCACGGTTCAGGTAGTTATGTAGGAAAAACTGTCATTTTTGGGCTTCGGGCGGGGGCAGCGCGGGGGTGGAGTGACCCCCGGGGACGAAACGAAAATTTTCCATAGAACTCTACTGGGGCTACATGCCCACCAAGTTTCATGCGCTCCGGTGTTACGGTGTCCCGGGAATCGTTGACGAAAAATGACGGGAAAAAAGACAACAACTATATGACCGCTTCGCTAGCTACGCTAGCGGCGGTCATAATAAGTACAATTATGTGTATTAATTATAATGTAACAGGGCATTAAGACTACAAAACAGTAACCAAAGAGATGTTAATGAAAAATGGTACATTAACTTACAATCCATTTCTCTCAATCAAATCACTGACACCAATTTTAACAGGGAGCTTTTAGTCCAGGCATTCTATGAGAAAAAATTACCCAACCCAAAACTAATTGCAACAGAAATGATTTTTGCTGTATTTAGCTCCTGAAAGCCTGCAGCGTAGAAATTAGAGAGGTACAATTTTCGAGGCAACGAACGAACTAACGGTCGTGTCAGGAAGAGATGTGATTGGACAGTAATTTAACACATGATTGTGTTGGCTAAACATACCCAAGAATTTTACACAAATTCGACATAAATGACACAAACTGTGTTAGAAGTGTGATACACAACATGTTACTGCTTTAACACATGATTTTTGAGAGTGAACATGGGTGCATGTGTGTCAGACTCAGCATGTTTATCCAACATGAACAATCTTGAAACGGTTCGTTGTTTACGTGAGACATAATAATTTCCATGACTGGCAGTCAAAGGGGCACTTTTGAAATCCTATTCAAGTGGTTCGACTGTTCAGATTGAGTCATATCCGATGATATTGAAACCACCTCCGTATGTGGTGCGAATCAGCATTGGAAAAATCGCATTTCATGCGGTTTCGTGCCGTTCAGACTACCCAAAATTCAAGCTGGATACAATCCAGATAAGCAAAAAATCGGATTTCGACTGCCAGTGTGAACTAAGCCAAAGATCAGGTTCTGATCAGATATGCAAGACATCCGATTTCGACTGCCAGTGTGAACTAAGCCTTAGGTTCCCTATGCTGGAGTAAGTGAGAGTGAGGGGGAGTGGCTAGTGCGGAGAGCGAGAATTGTGGGATGCGGTAGAGTTGTATTTCGCTTTGTCTTTTGTCATTTGTTGTCCAACAACGACCAAATATCGCACTGCACTCACGCATGTCATTAGCAATACCTGTGTCAAATTTTAGGTCAGTCGGATGAGCGGTTCAAGAGTTATGCGTGGAACACACAGACAGACAGACAGACGTTCCTTGCATTAATAGATAGATAGATAGATAGATAGATATTCCTCTTCTTTTTTCTTTCTATTTTTATTGTTATTATTATTATTATTATTATTATTATTATTGCTTAATCATTCATGTATTATTATTTTGTTATTTGCCTCTTTTATCTTTTTATTGTTCTTGTTTTGTTATTTTGATTATTGTTGTTGTATGTTTTCTAACTCAGGGCATTGCTGTAAAAGAGCTTGATGCTCAGTCAATTTCTCCCTGAATGAAAAATGGTTGATTGATGATGAATTACATTTGTGTCACTGTAAGGTTCAGAATATGCAACAGAGGGGGAACAACTTGCATAGATTGCACTTCAGCACTGTTGAGTATAACCAGTGTAATGCACTGAAAATCTATTTCTATATCAGCGGCTGGCATTACAACACACAATACCAAACCATGCACTCTCTTTTGATCAGGCCGTTCACGTCGTACAGTATCCCTCTCACTGGCAATTAAGATATGCCCGCATCTGATCCCAAACCACCGCGAGGCTGACCCTGCAGAGCTGACCGCTGCTGTGCAGCAGCCACCAGCCTGAGCTCTCCACCAGTCGCCAGCTCAGAGAGGGGCAGATACGCCACATAATGAAGCCTCGATAAGAGTTAATCGCTTTCGGCTGGCGCGCAGGTCGCAGCATGCTGTCCTGATAATACCGGATCAGGACACACAGACAGAGATGAGGGAGGAAGAGTGGAGAGGAGCGTGGGAGGGGAGAGAGAGAGAAAGAGAGATAAAGATTAAGCAGAACAGAGATTGAATGAAAGTGAGAGAAAGAAAGAGGAAGCTAAGTAAGACAGCAATTGTGTGAGTATGAAAGAGACTGATTGAAAGGGAGAACGAGTGAGAGTGGAAATGCAGGAAGAAAACATCAGACGGGTTATAGCCCGGCACATAATTGCAGTCAGACTTTTAAACCACAGAGAAGACACAGTGGAGTCAACATTGGGGAAAGTCACTTGACTTCAAAATACGGAACTTCCTTACTTAACTATTAATTCATGATAACACATTCAGCTGCAACATGTTAATGTTTGCTTTGTTAAAATATTAATGCATGTTAAATTATACAGAGAAGGTCAAGGCGGGAATATAGACTCAGCACATCGCCATATTTGCCTTGTTTGTTTTCATGGCTGCTTCAGACTCCATATTAAAATTCCTATGAGCGACATCTGCGTTGGACACGGCCACCTTCCTGGAGATTGCGTGAGTATGGAAGCCTTCTCCCACGGAATGGATGAGAGGATTGCGCCCAAAGATGGCAATTACCCCCAGGCCGCGAGGAGACCTTTCGCTAACCCTAACAGGGAATAAATGCAGCCGAACCTCGGCACGCTCTTTGCATAAACTTGACCAAAGGCACTTTGGATGCTCTGGTAGCCCCTGCTGATTTCTCTCTGCAGCCCCATTCTGCTCCTGTTACAGCTTCATCGGTTATCGCACGTGGAGCAGGCTACGCCCACCCCCCCACCCGCTGGGGCTTCACAGGCACATTCACAGAGGAAGCAGGTGGCACTGCTATCGGCTTTATGCTGGCTTCTGCCAGCTCTCTTAAATATCCCTCCTTATCTTCTCCAAAGGCCTCCTGTCATTTTGAAATATGCCTTTTTGTTAAAAGAAATCTCCTTTTTTGCTATAGATCTCTTTTCCCTCTTAATCCACTCTGTCTTTCACTCACTCTCTGCAACCACCAATCTCTCTCTCTCCCTCTATTTTGCTTAGATGCCCATCTGATGTGAGTTGTAATTGCATGTGACTGCCTGCCCTGATTCGAAGACTGTTTCACTAAATCAAAACAAGCATCTAAGATCTGGACATTGTCAAGTTGAGGCTTTTTCACACTCTAAATGTGAAATATCTTGTCTCTCCCAAACCCAGGTGTCCCTGTGCCGCAGCTCTGCCTAGAGCTCTGACAGTAGTCATATTTACAGGACATGGCAGTCATGTTTGCTCTGAGCATCGGAGCGTGTGGGTAGGATTTTGCTGCTGAGTCAGTGTGTGGAGCAACGCCAGCAGCAACTGTGCAGCCAAATACAGATCTACCAAATAGATGGCAGCGCCGGTGCAGCCAAATACAGATCCGTCTCCTAGATGGCAGCAACATTGCAATCAAATATAGGCCTGCCATATAGATGGCAGCAATGGTACAGGCAAATACAGATCTACCACACAGATGGCAGACACAAAGGTCTGCATTCAAGTTGCTCACAGACCAACTGGAGACAGAAACAAAACAACAACAAAAAAATCCCAAAATTCAGATATTGATTAATTAATTATTTTTCAGCACAATAGTTATCATATCTGAATGTACAGTATTTTTGGAGGGTCTTTTATCAGTTCAAGGTTGTGCTTCTTTCCTCTGCCGCTGGATCTGGTGGCTACAAGTACACACACTCAGGGTTGCATCTGTAGGAATGTGCCATTTTTGTTTTGTTCAGAACAAATGCAATGCAAAATGAGTGAGCTTGTGAACATCTACAGGTATAGAGGCATGCGTTAAGGTTAAATGGGCCCACAGACTGTGTTTCAAGCAAGGAAACCTGAAGAGTAAGCATGGAACCCCATCTTAGGTGTCCCTTCACAGCGCTTGTGCTTAAATAAGACCTGTAAAAGCAGGACACGGTTTTTGGACTTAGAGAACAGGTTTCTTCACATCTCTCCCACTCCGGCTTAGCCAGCTGCTCTCCGGGCGCCTCTATCGCTGCTGCTGAGGTGAGTGCCAGCTCCGTCAGGTGCCAGGTGAAGAAGATGAAAAGCTCACTCTCCCAGCGCAGCATCCCAAATCCGTGCCCATCAGCTGCAGAGCCCACCCCCGAAGGTGCCATTAATCAGGAGTCCACCTCTCAGGAAGGGCACCCTGACTCGGCTTGGCAGCGGGGTGCTGATTTCGCTCCCTGATAATCTGCGTCAGGAGCCCATTCCTGCAGCCCTCACAAGAGGCTAACAGGATGTCAGCCATCCCTTAATGAGCTGGAGGTTAACGCTCCATCAGGGCAGACATGTTATCTGAGAATCAGACAATCAGTTCATTTCAGATATCTTGGGGTTGTTATTTCAGTGTATCACTTCTTCTGTCTGAAGCCTTAGGGGTGACTAACTACAAAATAATCAGCCTAAGACATTAACAATGAGCATTGACTCCATTTTGATCAGAGCTGAGTCCACACTTGCTTGGAGGCTGCGTACTTTTTACTTGTAAACTGCTGCCCCCTGGTGCTTAGAAGGATGAAGAGGTTGTGATGAAATAAAGTACATATCGACATGAAAATGACAGTTACTCCTCTGATTGTGCAGTCAGTCACTGACCACTGTTCTAATTTGTACTCTTAATTTTTATGGAAATTCAGTACATAAATGGTTGGACATTTAAGATGCTTTTAACGATTTTGGTATCAGCAGCTTGCACACCATTGAGGATTTCTTGCCAACTGTCTAAACAGATGGGTAACCTTTAAAGGTAGATCTACTACTTTTGCATACAAAATACAAAAAAAAAAACATTTATCTCAATAGATCAGTTCAGTTCAGTTTCAAATCAAATGAACTAAGCTACTTAGGTTTCAGCCTGGCTTGACAGCCAAATCAGGTTTCAACATTTCTTGCCACTCTAGTTCATAATAAAACAACATGAAATGACAATGTCTCCTCCTGAGGCAGTAAGACAAATGACAGCAGTGACAAACCGCTCTGTCAGTTCTGCTTAAATAGACTTAAGTGTCTCAGCATCGGCATAATGGCATCAAATGACTCTGAAATAATGTCTGTTGGAGTCTCATCTCAGAAGCATTAGACAACAATGAGTTCATTAGCACTTTTAAATTTTGTCTCAATTTGAGGTGTCTAAGCAATCACCATACAGGGGTTTTAAGACGATAGCTGCGGCTAATTTAATCCAGTGATTCTCATATCCCAATTAGTAATTGGAGTGCTTAATAATGGTAATTCACTCCTATGCAATTAAGACCACTACAGGCAATGATGTTTATTGAAAGTTTACTGAAGGCCATTGGTACAAAACAACAAATAATTTAATATACACAAAGACACAACTAATCACAATAATACAAAAACATGAAAAACTATAACAAGTTTATGTGGTCTTTGAAATAGTTCAGTTGCTGCTAAAGCATAATACCTTATTTCAGTGGATGTGATACCCAGGGATATGTTTTTGCTTTACTTCAATGACCTAAAGACCACAATCTGTAATTCACCTTTATGCATGCACTTGTACAAAGCACATCTTCAGATTCTATAAAAACACACACATCATAACAAAATCAAAGTTTTATTCCCTAAACACAGGTACATTGGGGGTTTGGTATTATACCTGGGTTTAGAGCTGGGTGGTACAATTCGCAACAAATTTAAGGTGCTGAATCTGATATTTAGGACATTGACCAAACATTGCCATAACCCTGTAATTTGATAGTTTCAATGTGATTCATTCAATATATTGGGACCATGCTATATTTTTGAGATTGCTATATCAGAAATGAGTGATTCTGTTCAGATTTCTTGGTAACATGTTGCAAAGACAAACATTTGTATATAGAAATGTGGCATCATGGCAAAAAAGACAATATTTCAAAGCCCTCTTTAACTTCCTCATTGCAGATACTTAAGAAGGAGGTTCAACTGTAACAAACAAGTCTATCTTTAGAAGGCTACAGAGATCAGAGGATATGGCTCTTTTGAGACTCCTGTCAACTTCCACAGTTTTTTTTTTCCTGGGCTTTACCAGTTCATCTAAGGGCCATGTTTCAGGACATTTAAAGAGGTCTACAACTAAAATACTTGTGTATACTTCATACTGACATTTTCTAAGTACAGAAAGACATTTTTGATTACAACCACCAAGCAAAACATAATGTTAATTGAATTAGCCATCAATAACAAAGGTAACAGGTAAAACGGCAAACTCTTGCAAAGACCTATTCGTAGCCAAATATGGTTGGCTTCAGATTATATGAATTAACAGTAAAATATTAACGAGTTACAAGTAGCCTACATAAAGTGTTTTGTCTTGATAACAATTACAACAATGATTTGTCATTCTAACCATCACTGACCATATGTCCCTTGCATACACTGATTAAATAGTTCAGTGTACCCACATCAAATCATCATCTAGTTCCTGTGAGTCTTTGTCACCTATGTAGAAGGGCTGAAGATGAAACGTACTTCACTTGTGTAATAAAGACACCTTTGAACCCAGAGTTACAGAACTTTCTGGATTAAATTTCAGTGTAGTGCAACTACAGAATCTGGTCTATTTGTTGGTCAAATTCAAGCCATAGACCACCAATATTCCTGATTGTCTTTGGTAAATTTGGTTGGCTTGCTAGTAATTGGTCCTTGAATTTTAAGATACACACTTATCTTAAAATATATACAGATTAGGGTAGATGGCCTGTCTCCACACATTTAATTGTCTTCTGAATCGTTAATGTATGCAGGCACTTAACTACAAGTCTTAAGACACATTCACAGCAGCAGTTGAATAAAGAGGCCATTTTATGTGAAGAACTTACCATCATTATTTTCCTTCAACAATGTATTTACTCCTGCACTTTTGTATTACATCTATCACAAAGGGATTGGAAAAGTTACTTTTTAAGTGACACTTTGACTCTGCTCCAAGCACTGGATCCAGATGTTCCATTTCAGGCCTTCATAGGCAACCCAGAGAAGTGACCACATCCTGGAACGCCTGTCACGAGAGAGCACACAGTGTTAAAACATACTTGACTATAAGGCGGGGATCACATTAGGCAGCGGCAGGCAGCAGCAGCAAGCGCCCCCCAGTGTCCCTATCCGCTATTGCAACCTTGCAGTTTGTTCAGGAGACGATCGCTCCCTGTTTACATCTGGAAGGCTGAGATGCGTAAGGAACAAGAAGAACCACGCTTGCAATTTATATATTTATATATAGCCTATATATGTATAAATATACACGCTAAAGCTGTCGGGGAAGCTCTGCAGAGAAATATACAAGCATAAAACGAGCGAAAATGAAAAACGAAAACGAAACTTAAAGGAACCGTATGTAGGAACTGTATTTCAATTAATCATAAAATGGCCCTGATATGTCACTAGACATTTAGAAATCATGCTAATTTCAAATACTTATATCACTGACAACAGTAGTCCGGCCAAGATATTTTCATTTAAAAGTGAAGTTGCAGCCCTCAACTGATGTTGATGTTGTTATGTTGTGTTTTGGTTTGATGCGCCGCCCTACACTTATCTACGAATCACGAAGTCAGTAGTATTTCACCATCCAGGTTGCCAGCTATGCTAGTTACCACCATAGACAGCTGCAGCTACAAACGTGTTGGATAAAAAATGTCTACCGTTATGGAACCTAAAAGACCTTGTTATGAATCCGAAATACGTCTAAATAAAACAAGGATTTAGGAGATTGAGACGGCTGAAAACGGAGAAGAATTTGAAGACAGACGTCAGTGTTGTTAATTTGCTCCTGGACAGGTAAAGATTCATCAGTTTGGCTAACTTACTTGTAGGCTACTGTAAATGGACATTCTAAATAGCCTATTCATGACAGTTGAACAAATTATGCAAGTTCGTGCAAAGTAACGTTATGTTGGCCATATGGAGGAGGTGGGTCATTGAAGGCTAAGGAATTGTTTGGGAAATAAAAGCAGCTAGTAGTCATTGCTAACGTTAGCAATGCATTATCAGAGTGAGTTCGTTTCTCTGTCATTATGCTGAGGAAAACAGCACTACGTTCCGGCTGCTGCAGCTAGCTGGCAACCGTGACTCAGAGGGGAGGGGGAGGCGATTCACCGCTCTACAGTATTTTGAAAGTAATTGCAGTACTCGTTTTGGCCAAAATCCTACATACGGTTCCTTTAAGATGAAATCGCCAATCCTGCATTGTTTCTCTTTAATAACTAGACAATCTTTGTTGTTATGTTCTTAGACGAATCTGATTGGTCAAAATACCTCAACATTTTAAAACTGACTGATGAGCCGAGCACTGCGCTTGCAAGTTGAACCAAGTTCAACGCTTAGTTTCAGTGATGCTCGTAACAGGGTGAACGGCACTTCTGCATTCACTTCGCGGCCCTCTATTGGCTAGAACCGCACTATGTAACTTTACCAGATTGGGTAGCGTACCTGTAGTTCGATGAAATGTCCTAAGAAACTACAAATTTGACTCAAATCCGCTAAGATTGGCACCTTACACTAAATGAGCTAGTTGACGGGAACGCACCGTGATTACAGTACAACTCCCATGATTTCTGTCCGACTTTGGATATTTAGTCGCTGACTGTGAAAACATGCCAAAATCGTACAATGTAAGCCGGCCTTAACCTGTCTTGATTCATGATGTGACCCCGCAGGCAGGAAACACCAACTGATATGTATCTCCCCGCGTTGTAACAGTGTAGGCTACACACACATTGACAAACTGAAGAATAGGGTAGATATTGAGGATTAAGAGGAAAAAAGCCATGCAATTTTTGGCTTACAGTAGCTTATATTGTTTAATTTTTTTGGATTTGGAACAGAAAAAAGCCATAGTTTTGCACTTTGTGGCAGTAGCCAGTTTTGGTGAAACAAGTTTTACATTTAATATAGTCAATGTATTAAGAGCCATCATTTTCAAGTAGGCCATATGTAATTTGACCCCATCCCATTTAGCTGATCTAATGTGTGTTGGTCTGCCTGACCCCTCCTTGTATGGAATCATTTTGTTATTCTGCCTTATTTGGAAAATATGGCCTAATTACATAGAGAAAAATAGGAAACCTGCCGCATGCCGCTGGCTAATGTGATCCCCACAAGTATAACAAGTGTTTAAGGGTAATTACACCATTATATCTTTCACTGGATAGTCACCTGTAAATTAGTGAAGAAGTAGGAGAGTGCAATGAATAGTTTTCTCTCATGTTCATTGTATCTCCAGCAATGGATGGCTTGGCCTGACACAGACATATTGTTAATGCATCAGGAAAGTTTGAAACTAATTCAATTTAACACTTAGAAACCAAATGTTCAGAGGCCTTGATCATTTAGTTGGTGAAAAGAAGAACATGATGAGTATTAAGTTAGACAATAATATTGAGTGTAACAGGGCCAAAAGTAGACTGACCTGTCAGTACTTCAGATAATCTATGAACACAGATCATCATTAAAGGGATAATCCGGAGTGAAATGCACTTTAGATCAATTTTTCGGACTATTGGGAGTACATACGTTGAGTTGACACCAAAATCATGTCATTCGGATGTATTTTGAGAAAGTTCGAGTTCACCGTTTTTAGCCAAAACTCGTTAGCCTGGAAGTGAACCGGGCATGTCCTTTTGCCGCTACAAAACGCTATTTTTATACCTCTTCTACTGTTCCAAACAACACTACACTTACGTGGTAGTGAGTAGAGGGTCCCTTAAGCCAAACCGAAGTATCCCCACGTCTTTATGTGGTCGGATAGAGAGTCCAGAATGAATTTAATCAAGTCAGTACCTTTCCGGAAATGTCGCTGCTGCAGCTGGCAACGCTTTAAACAACACTTTAATAACATTTCCGGAAAGGTACGGACTCGATTAAATTCATTCTGGACTCTCTATCCGACCACATAAAGACGTGGGGATACTTCGGTTTGGCTTTAGGGACCCTCTACTCACTACCACGTAAGTGTAGTGTTGTTTGGAACAGTAGAAGAGGTATAAAAATAGCGTTTTGTAGCGGCAAAAGGACATGCCCGGTTCACTTCCAGGCTAACGAGTTTTGGCTAAAAACGGTGAACTTGAACTTTCTCAAAATACATCCGAATTACATGATTTTGGTGTCAACTCAACGTATGTACTTCCAATAGTCCGGAAAATTGATCTAAAGGGCATTTCACTCCGGATTATCCCTTTAAGTGTGAAGGAAGTGTTGGATTAGAAAACATAACATTGCATGTGTTTCACCTGTACCTTGAGCTTTCTGCTGAAATGCACCAGATAAGTCTCCGATGAAGAACAGGCCTTGTTCGAAGGTTATCTGGTCATACTTGTCAATGTTTGTCAGAAGACTACCATTGACAGGGAGGTATAGTGTGCTGCCATTGGGTTCCCAACGTTCAGAGAAATACACTCCTTTCTGCCCACTGATATGGATAAAAGGTCCTGCAATGAAAAAGGTGTACATTATATGTGTAGCCTTTGAAAAAATCTAATCAAACAGGCTTATTAGCCATGTTTACTTCTCCTTGTGTATACAAGGAATTTAGTCTCTGCATTTATGCCATCCGTGAATTAGTAAACACACACACACACAGCACACTGTGAACACACAGTGAGGTAAAGCACACACTAACCCGGAGCAGTGAACTGCCTTCATACAGCAGCGCTCGGGGAGCAATGAGGGGTTAGCTACCTTGCACCTAAGGGCATTTCAACCGTGGACTGGTCGGGGATCAGACCGGCCACCCTTCGGTCATAAGCTTGAAGCCCTAACCAGTGACCAAGCCACGGCTCAAGAAAAGTTGTAGCAATTGTCAGGGATGTGAATGCCTTACTAAGGCTTAGTTCACACTGGCAGTCGAAATCCGATTTTTTACTTATCTGGATTGTATCTGGATTGTATCTAGCTTGAATTTTGGGTAGTCTGAACGGCACAAAACCGCATGAAATGCGATTTTTCCAATGCTGATTCGCACCACATACGGAGGTGGTTTCAATATGACTCAATCTGAACAGTCGAACCACTTGAATAGGACAGAGAATGTCTAATAAGGGGAGAACGACCTCTCGCTGAATACTTCCGCATGGTACTGCAACTAGAGGACGATCGCGAGCAAGTGGAGAATGAATGGAGGTGAATGGAGTTTTTCCTAAAATCCACTTTTCTCTGGATATATTTTTTTGTGTAGAAATCGGAATATTGCATGTGAAAGGGGGGTCAAGGAAAGTACACACGGCTGAGTATTAGATTTTTAAAGTCCTTAATTGCTCTAAAAAGCCTTTAAAACGTGTCAATGACGTCATTCATTAGCAGGGTGCTAGTGTGTTATGGGCAACAACGACCAAGCCTGTGAGAAACCAAAGGGCCATAAGTAATTGTTCATTCAACTTTCGACCAATTACCCATATTGAGCTTGCAGAAACTAAAATCCAATCTTCGATGTTTTAATGACAATCAGGTGAAACAGACCAATTTAGCTGTCTAGCCCCATAGACCCCCATTGTTTGATCACTTGCTCATGATCGCCCCTAGTGGAACTGCAACAGGAACTGCAGGTACAATGCAGGTACAATGGAGTTAATAGCGGACCGGCTCTCCATAAATGGGCTCTGAATAGGATTTCAAAGTGCCCCTTTCGTCATTTGCAGTGACGGAGGTGATTGAATGATTGATTCAGCGCGTGCGCCAGGGCTACCAGCAAAACAAAAACCAACGTCAGACTCAATTCATCATTTTATGGTGAAACATGGAAAACTGTAACGTTAAGGGTGACGAGGTATTTGCGCAGAGGCTACGCATAATAAGTTGGAAAATATAAAAAATAAATCCACTTTCATCCATGACGACTTGGTTGTGTACAACTCTACCTAATGAATCTAGGTGTGTGTAATTTATATCGGATCTGAGCATTGCACGCCAAGATCGGATGTGATCGCTTGCAATATGCAATGAGAACAGTCAGTCAGAAAGATCGGATATGCAAGACATCCGATTTCGACTGCCAGTGTGAACTAAGCCAAAGTGCAACGGATAAGTTACAAGACCAAGCCATTCTAATTTCACTGTGAGAATCTAGACACCAGTCTGGCGTACAGGCAGTGAACCAAGAAGGATTACAGGGACACTTAACCGATTAGCATTAAGCTTTGTATCTTTAGAAAACCAGTCATGTTTTTGAATGGTCGTGTATCATTCCCTCAGTTTGCCTTGAGATGGGAGAAATACGGATTTCAATGAAACCCATGAATAGGATTCCTGCTTTCAATGATGTAAAATGATGATTTTTACATCATTGAAAGCTGGAAGTCCAACATTGAAATCCGTATTTCTCCCATCTCAAGGCAAACTGGGGGAATTATTCACGACCATTCAAAAACATGACTGGTTTTCTAAAGATACCAGCTTAATGCTAATCGGTGAAGTGTCCCTTTAAGGACCGCCGTCACGTCATCCGGCACTAAGCTTCCTTGGACGCCGCTATTAAAAGTATTAAGGTTCCCCATTGACTCCCATTGATTCCGATTGACCATTTCGAATGAAAACGTCAATTATGTGCTGAAACAAACGCCGCTGACATATGCCAGTAACCATTTCACTTTGATACTTAACCTACATTTTTGTCCGACATGGCACAGTGCACTTTGCACGACACAGCAACCATGACACAGCACTTTACTTCCTGTCATGGTTGTTGTGTCATGCACAGTGCGCTGTGCCATGCCGCCAGCTAGTGGTTAAGGAATATTTCACACCCATTATTTTGATTAAAAGCTGCGCTGTTGAAAATTGGCACGAAGTCGTTTGGGTGATCCATGTGATAAATTGTGTTTTTCTTTTCATACTTTGTTACTTTATGAATGGTGGTGTATTAGTAAGGTACCATTTTGAATGTCATTACTCTGACATTCAAGAAATAACGGCTGTCATTTTTCGTGACCCAGGTTCAATGGGGAATTCCATTGAACATGGGTCACGGATTTAATGTTTTTGTTCTCCCTTAAGTTTCTCCACGTTGCGTCGATAACATTTTGAAATTCTTGCTGTACTATATCGAACAAAAATGTAGGTTTTATCAAAGTGAAATCGTTACTGGAATATGTCAGCGGCGTTTGTTTAAGCACATGATTGACGTTTTCATTCGAAATGGTCAATCGGAATGGGAGTCAATGGGGAACCGTAATACTTTTAATAGCGGCGTCCAAGGAAGCTTAGTGCCGGATGACGTGACGGCGGTTCTTTAAGGGGTGGGAAGCAACGCAGCTGGCTGGTTGCCAATGTGAACACAAATATCCAACTTACTGTTCCTTCTGGAGGGTTCTGAGAAAAATGAGTTTCCA